>NC_064620.1:304946545-305041545 GCF_023898315.1 Schistocerca nitens
TACTGTCTCTCTTCTTGTATGAAGCTCCTCTGATAGTTGCTCCTCGCCCGTCTGACAGATCGCTTGAGCTCAGTCAGCTCGGGGGACCACGGAGTAGCCTGTTTGCGAACAAACCTTGCCCGAGGAACGGACGCGGCAATAGCCACCTCAACAGATGCGACCAATTCGTCCACCACCTCATCCACATTGTGTATCTCCACATCTGGTCCCAGCCCTGGAGGACGAAACACCTGTGCCAGCCGGTTCCAGTGCGTCTTTTGATAATTATACCGCTCCACCCAGTCCCCAGGATCTTCTTCAATCACCATATAATAATCAAAAAATATACAGTTATGATCACTAATTGTGAGATTACTCACAACTCTCTAATTTCTGATGTGCGGTGCTGCGCTTTGAGTTGCAACCGTAACATCTATGTTAGAAACAGCACCCGCTCTTCCTGAACAGGTAGGCGGGTTGCCAGGTTGATTTATAACGTCAAGCTGCATCTGCATTATAAGATTCTCCAGCTCAGCTCCCCGCTCATCTTGCTCAACACTAAACCACAATGGGGACTTTGCATTAGCGTCCATACACACAATGACCGGCTTTCCCTGTAACCTTCTTAGAATCCAGTCCAACTGGTTAAGAAATCCAATGATATGTTGTCTAAATTGACAGTATACATTGACAAAAAATAAAAGTGCAACATCAGATTAAGTTGGACCACAATTACATGGTCATTGCAAAATCGTGTAAGCACAGTTGTATTAATACATTTGTTCAAAACGACAACCGCGCTCATGGGATTCTCGCCAGAGAACACCACTTGCGCGGTTGCAGGAAATCCAGGAATCCGACCAGCACAGGAGGCAGGTTCCTGAATTACTAATATATTCAATAAATCGTCTTCCGCGATTTTTCTAAGCTCTTGCGTAACCAAGTGGCTACGCATTGCATTAATTTGCAGTACTTTGAAACACCTCATCAACCAGGGGGATAAAAGACATGCAGGCGGCTGGCGGGCCATGGCTTCGAAAGGTCTACAACATTTCTGCCGTACATCTTTACCATGTCTTTATATATTTTCTCGAGATCAAATTTACGGCATCGCCTGGCAAATACCTGCTCCACTAATTCCTTTAAGTCATCAGGTTGTGACGGAAGGTTTGCCGCGTGCAAGCTTATGCAATCCACGTCCTCCAAGGCTGGATACGTGATATCTTCACCATTACTATGTCCAGTTCTCACAAGCTTCCTCAGTGCAATTGTTAACAATGCCGGCTCCTCGAGCCTGTTTAATCGCAACTTGCGTTCAAAGTCATCGTACACCCCTCCTGGGCCAACTGCATTATAAGAAATTCCTCCACCATTCAGCTTTACAATATTTAGTGTTCACATCTAAGCTACTACTACCACCATTCAGCTTTACAATATTTACAGTATTCACATCTAAGCTACTACTACCACCACTACCACCACCACCACTATTATCTTCAGTAGGGACTTTACTCGCATCTTCTTGATTCGACATCTGCAGGTCTTGCTTCATAGGGTCCTCCAGCTTGGTACTCGACAGTCGACTAGTTAGCCGACCGACCGCCGTCTCCGAGTCGACATCTGTCTGGATGCCGACGTGGACCATCAATCCTCCAGTGGTGTCCCGAACCTCGTCCGGGCTGTACAGCGAACCTGTGGACAGAGCCTTACTAATTAACTTACCCCGTTCTGCGTCCCTTTTCATTTTACTTGGTGACTTCTTTTTCGGCGCCTTAAGAGTCGCCATCGTCGGTCCTTTGTATTATTCTATCAAGGAACATCCGGTAGGTGGGGCAGTCTTTGGGTCCGCCACACTTTCTTCCTCTCTTTTTACACGGTATACAAATGGGGGCTTTGTCCTTATTGGGACAGGTCTTCCTTTCATGACCCGCCTGCCCACAATGGGCACACAAGGCATGTTCCTCGTGACAATACTTGTTTGTATGATTTAGATCTTGGCATTTGGTGCACCGTGGCACCGCCAAATAGTCCTTTATATTTAATGCAGAGTAACCGACATATAATCTACCTATTCTGGTAAGAGGTTTCCATAATTCAGGTGAGACCTCCACTACGTGATGCACTGTGACTTTTTCTCTCGGTCCAACTTTAAACCTTAGTCTAAACTGGGTGTCAAACTCTTCACTCGTCATTGTCGCGTCAAAATTCTGTACATATATAGCATCCATCAAACTGTCTGCATTCATGTATGATGGAACGTCATAAAGGTACATCAAAGGCCTTCGCCTCCTTGGCGGTTCGCACTTGACCTTGTCAGCAAGTTGACTGTCCTCCGGAGTTGCTGTCTCCACAATCCAAACATTTTTCGCGGTTCTTACGGTGTTAATTTTAATTTTATCCCGTTTTGGATCAATACATTTTTCAAATGCAGTCTTGACTGCCCGGATGTCCTCCCCGTCTTTCGGCTTAATGAACACTGTTGGTACGGTTTTCTTAATATTTTCCTGAATGGTTTCTTTTGCCGTCGGCGCCTTAACCACAGGGGTACTCGCAACTGCGGCATATGATTTAACAACTGGTGGCTGATTTCTAAGGCGTTCGTTCTCTTTCTGTAATTCCATCAGTCTACTTTCTAATTGGGAATGGGCCATCGCCCACCTGGCAACACAATCCCGAATAATGTTAATCGCCACGTTGCTGATCTTTCCGTTCTTTACACTGGAATCTAGTAAACCCAAAAAACGAGCATGACGCTCGGCTACAGAGAAATCTTCATCGCGAACTGATTCAACCTCGAGTGCATGATCACTCCCCACTAGTTCGGCCATAATGATGAAGAGAGTGAAAAAATGAAGGCCCGTCTCGTTCCCCGGACCGGCCTCTCTGGCATGGGGGGAGGCTAAGTGCAGCTCGCTCACCGGTCCCGCCCCCTTGACCAAGAGCTTTCAACAACTGAGCTGCTAGGTTTAGCGCGCCGTGGGAACAGCGCACTAGTCCTCATCAAATGCTGCATCATCGAAGTTTTCTCCCGCTCCCTTACCGGCGAATGCCACCCGCATTCCGGGAGAGCGGATTCACCCTCCGTCCTTCGCCCCCTACTAGGCCGAGTTTCCACCAAAAGGCTATAGACCCGGTCCTACTCAGGTGCCGGGCCGGTCCCCCAGACGTTCGGGGGTCTGGACCCATCTAACCTAACCGGGGACGTGTCACCACGCCCCGGCTTGGCGGATCATGTCCCGGAATTCCAGGGGCAAGGCGGGTGACCTTCGCCGACTTGGGCCAGGATCCCGCCGCGACAAATGCAGCATCCGGAACCGGCGTACAAGATACTCAGCACGCCGTCGCCCCCCTGCCCTTCGGTCGCCCGAAGGCTTAACAGCTGCACCTCGAGAAGGCGGGCAGGGGAACTTGGGAAGGAGAGGCTATGATGTTCGAGTCGCATCCTTCCCCCAGTAGATAGGGACAGCGGGAATCTCGTTAATCCATTCATGCGCGTCACTAATTAGATGACGAGGCATTTGGCTATTGCTAGCCGTATTTATTCATCAAAAATGAATAACACATATATTACATATCATGGCGTAATGCTAAATAGGTGTGAGTAGCTCGCCAATGTCCACCACCGGGGTGGGGACTTACAGGGCGACACCAAGTAATAACGTATGTAAATATATGAAGGAAGAAAACACAAATGAAAAGGCAAGAGAAAACAAGAATAAAGACGGATTATTCCTCCTGTGGATAGGCCCCAGGAGTCAAGGCGAAGAGGTAACCAGCAGCCTATCCGACGCCGGCTCGTTCCATCGGACGTGGCGCCGTCATGTGTTCGAAGATCCGATAGCTCGTGCAGCAGCTCTGCAGTACCCTTGCGCTTAATACCGCCAGTTCTCGGGGTCGAAATCCAAGTGCAGAAAGGTCCCTCGCCGACGCTGGAGACCATACACCCCTCCAATTCAATGTTGCGGTGGACACTGTAACCTCCTCGACGTCTCGGTGCAGATTGGAGATGGCACGCCGGATGGACGGCGTGTCGTAGTAGGTCGCCTTCTGAGAGTGACACCAGTCGAGCCGGAGATGATCTCCGACTACCTGGGCGTCGATCACGCGGGCGATGCCGTCTTTAACCGCCACCACGTCGGGCTTGCGGATTCCCTCAGGTGTGCGGAGGTGGGGCTCCACCGAGACGTTGAAGCCCCTCTGCACGAGTCCACGAGCGACATAACGCACGATCGCGTCATGCCGCTTAACTCGGGACCCGTGTGTCCTGAAGCAAGCCTGTAGTACGTGGTTGGCGGTCTCCACGGCTTGGCAGCCCTCGCGACATCTGGTGTCCGCCTCACGCCCCCGACTGCGCCGTGCCCTCGTCGGGAAGGCGTTGATGCAGGCGCGGAGGGCGTCGATGTAGTTACGCCCAGATAGCAGGCGACTGGTGTCGGCGACCCATTGGTGTTGCCTCTTGACGGCGGCAGAAGATGATAACGCCGCACCGTCAATGGCAACGTGCAGGCGCGCGGCCCACATCTCTCCAACCTGCGTCGACGATTTGAGGAGGTGGACCTCCCACGTAAGGTGCCGCTCCAACACCTCGATCTCACGCTGTACCTCGTCCAGGCCTGCACCGTCGAAGGCTGGCCCTATCTTCTTAAGCGCCAGGAGACGGGACCCGCGAAGGGTTGGCCCCATACATCGGCATGGGATGCCGAGGCCCCCCTGGGCAACAGGAGCGTGGAAGTAGCCCAGGGGAGTGTCCACCGGAAGGCGGAACCATCTCCTGACGGCGGCCCTGATGGTCACGTCCGCAGCTTTCAGGGCACCCACTCGGGTGTGACTGAGGGCCAGCCCATGGTACAGGCCAGGGAGAAGCACATTGGTGAGAGCGTGGAGGCGCTGTTGCGGCTTCAGCGGAGCTCGGGAGATGACGTCAAGCTGCTCCCCCAGGTGGCGACGTGGGTTGAAGACGCAGTGACCCGCGGTGGAGAATTGCAGCCCCAGGTACCGGAAGGTTTCACCCACACGCAGGGCAGGCACGGTGGTGTGGCCTGCCTTGAAGGTAACGTCTGCGTCTACCTTCACCTTCTTGTCGCGTCCAGACGCGACCAAGGCGAGGGTGAAACACTTCCGGGCGTTGATCTGCAGCCCCAGGTGTGCGAGGGCTGCGACGGCTGCGTCGATGAGGGACTGCAAGCCCCTCGCGGTCGATGCGAACAGCAAGACGTCATCTGCAAAGGCCGCAGCGTTGACTCTGCGGCCAAGAATCCGAGCTCCGATGTGGGAGGGAAGTTGACTCAAGACATAGTCCACCGCAAAATTGAAGAGGAGGGGGGAGAGTGAGTCACCCTGACGTACGCCCCTTGACGGCTGCAAAGACACTCCCACGCCGGCGCCGCTTGCTATCACCGTCGCGCTGCCCTCGTAGCACCTCTCGACGTACTCAATAAAGCAATCCGGCAGGCCATGCGCCCTTAGCACAGGGCGAAGGGCAGCATGATCCACCGAATCAAATGCTTTAGGGACGTCGATCGACGCCACGAAAACAGAGCGACAGGAGCGGACCGCGTCGGTGAGAGCAGTGTCTAAGATGAAGGTGTTTTCCAACATCCCATCCCGGGGGATGAATGCCCGCTGACGTTCGTCCACAGCACACGCACGCATCAGGCGTGACGCGAGAACCTTGTGAAACGCCCGCGCCAAGACCGAGCAGACGGTAATGGGGCGAAAGTCAGCAGGGGATGTTGTTGCAGCCGTTTTGGGGAGGAGTGACGTCCGCGCGCGAAGCAGACGCTCGGGAAGGGCGCGGGCCAGGAGGAAGAGATTCATGATTTTCACCAGGACTTCGTGCGGCAGGCGCCGCAGCTCCGCTGGAGTAGGGCCGTCCAGCCCAGCTGCCGATCCCCTGGGCGGCAAGGCAGCAGCGACCTCCTCGTGTGTGACCGGCCCCCAAAGGCACTCAAGAGCGACAGGCTCCGAGTGCGGGAGGAGGCGGTCACGGATGAAGCCCAACCACCCGGAATCTTACAATGCCCCATTTAGTGAGTGGGAATTTCGCAGTGCCCTAGCTGCTTGCCCTGATACCGCTCCTGGGCCAGATGGCATCCACTGTCAGACGCTGAAACACCTTTCAGTGGACTGCCAGCGGCGCCTTCTCGATCTTTACAACCGTCTTTGGGTCGAGGGGGAGTTTCCGTCGCAATGGCGGGAAGGCATTGTCATCCCCGTTTTGAAACATGGGAAGAACCCTCTGGAGGTGGACAGCTACCGTCCCATTAGCCTCACCAACGTTCTTTGCAAGTTGCTTGAACGGATGGTGAGCCGGCGCTTGAATTGGGTACTGGAGTCTCGGGGCCTTCTTGCTCCGTCTCAGGGTGGGTTCCGTAAAGGCCGCTCTGCCGCCGACAATCTTGTGAGCCTGGAGTCGGCCATCCGTACTGCCTTTGCCCGCCGTCAGCACCTGGTCGCTGTCTTTTTCGACATGCGGAAGGCGTACGATACGACATGGCGTCATCACATCCTTTCTACGCTTCATGGATGGGGTCTTCGTGGTCCTCTGCCGATTTTTATCCGCAATTTTCTGTCGTGTCGTACCTTCCGCGTGCAAGTCGCGGCCTCGTACAGTTCCTCCCACGTCCAGGAGAACGGTGTGCCACAGGGTTCTGTTTTAAGTGTCTGTCTGTTTTTAATAGCCATTAACGGGCTTGCTGCGGCCGTGGGAAATTCTGTCTCCGCTTCCCTGTATGCTGACGACTTTTGCCTTTACTACAGCTCTACTGGCATTGCAGCTGTTGAACGTCAGCTACAGGGCGCTATCCGTAAGGCGCAGTCTTGGGCTGTAGCGCATGGGTTTCAGTTTTCGGCAGCCAAGACCCGCGTTATGCATTTCTGCCGGCGCCGAACATTCCATCCTGAGCCGCGGCTTTATCTTGCCGACGAACTCCTTGCTGTGGTGGAGACATACAGGTTTTTGGGGGTTGTTTTCGATGCCCGGTTGACTTGGCTGCCTCATATACGGCAGCTTAAACAGACGTGTTGGCGGCATCTAAACGCTCTGAGATGCTTGAGCTACACCCGCTGGGGCGCCGACCGATCTACCCTGTTGCGGCTCTACCAGGCGTTAATCCAGTCCCGTCTGGATTATGGGAGCCTGGCTTATGGCTCAGCATCCCCATCTGCGTTGCGGGTGCTGGACCCAATTCTCCACAGCGGGATACGCCTTGCCACTGGTGCTTTCCGCACCAGCCCTGTGGACAGCGTACTAGTGGAGGCAGGTGTCCCTCCACTGCGGTTACGACGCCAACGTTTGCTGGCCGCTTATGCTGCCCATGTTCTAAGCTTGCCCGGGCATCCACACTATCGTCTCCTGTTCCCGCGATCGGTCGTCCATCTGCCAGAACGTCGGCCCCGGTCTGGTAGTACAATCGCGGTCCGCGTTAAAGAGCTTCTCTCTGGGCTTCAGGTTTTCACTGTTCCACCTCCTTTCCGGGCCACTTTGCATACACCCCCATGGTGTGTTCCTCGCCCTTGCCTTGGGCTCGACTTGGCACAGGACCCGAAGGACTCAGTCCCTCCAGAGGCTTTCCGCCGCCGCTTTTATTCCATCCTGGCCACGTATCAGGGCTCTGGCATTGTTTACACTGACGGTTCGATGGTTGCTGGTCGTGTCGGGTATGCGTTCACTCTAGGGGACCATTTCGAACAACGTTCCTTGCAGGATGGCTGCAGCGTTTACACTGCTGAGCTGATCGCCATCTTTCGTGCCCTAGAGTATTTCCGCTCCTGCTCAGGTGAGTCCTTCGTTATCTGTAGCGATTCCCTGAGCGGTTTACGAGCTCTCGACCAGTGTTTTCCTCTTTCGCGTCTGGTGATGGCTATCCATGAGTCCCTGCATACTCTAGCGCGTTGCGGCCGCTCTGTGGTCTTTGTGTGGACCCCCGGTCATTTCGGTATCCCGGGCAATGAACATGTTGACCGCCTGGCGAAAGAGGCCACGAGTAAACCATCTCTGGATGTTGGCCTCCCAGAGACTGACTTGCGGGCAGTCCTCCGCCTAAAAGTTTTTGCGCTTTGGGACGCTGAATGGCGAGATCGGATCACGCCCAATAAACTCCGTGCCATTAAGGAGACGACGACTGCGTGGCGGTCATCCTTGCGAGCCAACCACAGAGATTCAGTTGTTCTTTGTCGGCTCCACATTGGCCACTCCCGGATGAGACAGTTTTTTACTGCGCCGGGAGGACCCTCCTCTATGTCGCTGCGGGGCGGCTTTGACAGTGGCCCACATTTTGTTGGCCTGCCCCCTATTAGCTGTGGTCAGGCAGACATTTGCGCTGCCTGATACGCTCCCTGCCCTTTTATCTGATGACCCTGTTATGGCTGGCTTAGTTTTACGTTTTATTCGGGCAGGGGGTTTTTATCGTTTACTCTGAGTGTTTGTTCTGTTCTTTTGTGTTGATTCTGGCCATTGGCCTAAGATTTTACGCTGAGTTTTTAATGTGTTCTCGGTGGTTGGCTTTTCCTTCTTATCTCTATGGTCGGCCAACCACCATCACACTGTGTGATTTTAATTTGTCTTGTCTGATCTCTGTGGGAGTATTTCTTGTCCTGTGTCATCTGACGTTTTTCCTGCTGTTCGTTTTTCTTCTCTTTGGGTGGTTTTAATTTTTTGGAAAAAGGGACCGATGACCGTCGCAGTCTGGTCCCTTTAATCCCCCAAACCACCCAACCAACCAACGGATGAAGCCCGCGGTGGAAATGGGCTTCTTAGTGAAGAGGTCCGCCCAGAAGTCCAGCAGACCGGGGATGTCAGGTTGCGGCTGCAGCAAGGTGCCATCCAACAGACCACGCACGCAACGCGCACGCGACCTGCGGAAGGCATCCTGCGTCCGCGCGTACTCCCAGCGGCGCCGCTTGCGCTTCTGCAGCGGCGGAGCGGCAGGCGGCCGCTTGGTAGGTTGGCGCGGCCGCTGCGTCCTGGTGTTCGTTCTCTCCCCCCTTGACCCGACCGACGCAAGGACATCCGGGAGCATGCCCAGGATGACATCAGGTGTCGTGCCCCGCCCCAGACCAATGACTCAGTCCAGAGCAGAGAAACGCTGGGCGGAAGAAGGCAGCTCCGCCAGATGCTCCCAGATGGCGGCGTCAGTCGGCCCCTCCGTTGGCGGCCCGGTGGTGTCGGCCGCGAAGTCCTCAGCTGCGTCGTTGGACGGCGCAGCGCCATCGCCCACGTCAGGCAGCGGCCTCGCCGCTCCCCGGCGGGACGCCGGCTCTTCCCCCCGACCGATCTCAAGCGCCTCCATAAACTCGTGGACAAGCTGCTTGTGGGCAGCTTTCCGCCGTTGGTACTTGATTGCCTCGAGCGTTCGGTCGGGGAACATCGTAATCAGCTCTTGGTTGACAAAGAAGAAACCGTGGGTCCCTCTCAAGGAACAGTTCCGCCTCCGCTTTGGCGAGCGATAGGACTTCTTCCTCCATCCACCTCGCGCGATGCCTCTCCGTGATGATCTCTGCGTTGGCGGCCGCTAGGTGTTGGCGGCGCCGGTGGACCCAGAGACCGTTTTTGGTGGTGAATGTACGGTGGCACTCACTGCAGGCAAAAGAGGCTACACAAGCTATCAAATCTTCGTCACGGCCGGTTGGCCGGATAGGTCCTGGGGAAGTTGGGGTGGCACCATCAGCGGAAGGGCCACCATTTTCATTTCTTGTCAAACTGCCCCCAACTATAAGGGATAATGCGAGGGGGGGCTGGTAACCCCCCCAAGCCCCTGGTGCGGTCTTCCACTCTGCGAAAATCAGCGGGCCCACGTGAAGGGGAGAAGACCACAGGAGAGGAGAGGCTAAGAGGGCTAGGCCCATGTATTGCGCATCACTCCCCCTGCAACTACAACCCAAGGAAGGTACCTCGCGGTAGCAGCACGACTACATCAGAGCCACGCTTCGAAATGCCGAGCTCGGATGCAGCCACGCCGCCACCACTTGACCACCTTAAGAGAGTCATAGTTACTCCCACCAAGAGGGTCATAGTTACTCCAGCCGTTTACCCACGCTTGCTTGAATTTCTTCACGTTGACATTCAGAGCACTGGGCAGAAATCACATTGCGTCAACACCCACTAACGCCATCGCAATGCTTTGTTTTAATTAGACAGTCGGATTCCCCCAGTCTGTGCCAGTTCTGAGTTGATCGTTGAATGGCAGCCGAAGAGAATCCGCGCACCCGCGGGCCCCCGGAGGAGCACTCTAAGGCGGACGCGGCCTCGCAGCAAGGAAGATCCGTGGGAGGCCAAGGCACGGGACCGAGCTTGGATCCTGCACGCAGGTTGAAGCACCGGGGTGCGAACGCCGCACAAGCGCGCGCATCCTGCACCGCCGGCCAGCACGAGGCCGACCAACAGCGAGAGCAGACCACGCCCGCGCTAAACGCCCGCACTTACCGGCACCCCTACGGCACTCACCTCACCCAGGCCCGGCACGTTACCGCTGACCCACTTCCCGACCAAGCCCGACACGCCCCAATCCTCGGAGCCAATCCTTATCCCGAAGTTACTGATCCAATTTGCCGACTTCCCTTACCTACATTATTCTATCGAGGCTCTTCACCTTGGAGACCTGCTGCGGATATGGGTACGAACCAGCGCGACACCTCCACGTGGCCCTCTCCCGGATTTTCAAGGTCCGAGGGGAAGATCGGGACACCGCCGCAACACAGTGGCGAATTGTGTCAATTATAAACGATTACGTGCACAGTGTCGTCGTATTATTAAAGAAAGCAAGAAAGCCAGCTGGGCTGCTTTCACAAGCACCTTAAACAGTTTTACTCCTTCTTCTGTTGTCTGGGGTAGCCTGCGCCGGCTATCTGGCACTAAGGTCCACTCACTAGTTTCTGGCTTGACGGTCGCGAATGACGTCCTTGTGGCCCCTGAGGCTGTCTCCAATGCCTTCGGCCGCTTTTTCGCCGAGGTTTCGAGCTCCGCTCATTACCACCCTGCCTTCCTCCCCCGCAAACAGGCAGAGGAGGCTAGGCCACCTAACTTCCGCTCCTCGAATCGTGAAAGTTATAATGCCCCATTCACCATGCGGGAACTCGAAACCGCACTTGGCCGATCACGGTCCTCCGCTCCAGGGCCTGATTCTATTCATATTCAGATGCTGAAGAACCTTTCTCCTGCGGGTAAAGGTTTTCTTCTTCGTACTTACAATCGCATCTGGATTGAGGGACATGTTCCCGCATGCTGGCGCGAGTCTATTGTTGTCCCGATTCCTAAGCCGGGGAAGGACAAGCACTTGCCCTCCAGTTATCGACCCATCTCGCTTACCAGCTGTGTCTGTAAAGTGATGGAGCGAATGGTTAACTCTCGATTGGTTTGGCTGCTCGAGTCTCGACGCCTACTTACCAATGTACAATGTGGATTTCGTAGGCGCCGCTCTGCTGTTGACCATCTGGTTACCTTGTCGACCTTCGTTATGAATAACTTCTTGCGGAAGCGCCCGACCGCGGCTGTGTTCTTTGATTTGGAGAAGGCTTACGACACCTGTTGGAGGGCGGGCATTCTCCGCGCCATGCATACATGGGGCCTTCGCGGTCGCCTCCCTCTTTTTATTCGTTCCTTTTTAATGGATCGACAGTTCAGGGTACGTGTGGGTTCTGTCCTGTCAGACACCTTTCGCCAGGAGAATGGGGTACCACAGGGCTCAGTTTTGAGCGTCGCTCTCTTCGCCATAGCGATCAATCCAATAATGGATTGCCTCCCAGCAGATGTATCAGGCTCCCTTTTCGTGGACGATTTTACCATCTATTGCAGCGCGCAGCGTACGTGTTTCCTGGAGCGCTGTCTTCAGCGTTCTCTTGACCGTCTTTACTCGTGGAGTGTCGCCAATGGCTTCCGTTTTTCTGCCGAGAAGACGGTCTGTATTAACTTCTGGCGCTACAAAGAATTTCTCCCACCATCTTTACGTCTTGGTCCCGTTGCTCTCCCATTCGTGGAGACAACAAAATTTTTAGGTCTTACATTTGACAGGAAACTTAGTTGGTCTCCACATGTGTCTTATTTGGCTGCCCGTTGTACCCGTTCTCTCACTGTCCTCCGTGTTCTCAGTGGTATGTCGTGGGGAGCGGATCGAACCGTCCTCCTTCGCCTATATCGGTCGATCGTCCGCTCCAAGCTGGATTATGGGAGCTTCGTATACTCCTCTGCACGGCCATCCATCTTACGCCGCCTCAACTCCATACAACATCGGGGTTTACGACTTGCGATCAGAGCGTTTTATACTAGTCCCGTCGAGAGTCTTCATGCTGACGCTGGTGAGTTGCCACTCACCTACCGGCGCGATATACTGCTTTGTCGGTATGCCTGTCGGCTACTGGCAATGCCTGACCACCCATCTTATCGTTCCTTTTTTGATGACTCGCTCGACAGTCAATACGGGTTGTATGTCTCCGCCCTGCTACCCCCTGGAGTTCGCTTTCGTCGCCTCCTTCAACACCTTCATTTTTCACTCCCTGCCACCTTTCGAGTGGGCGAGAGCCACACGCCACCTTGGCTCCAGGCTCAGGTTCGCGTCCACCTTGACCTCTGCTCACTCCCGAAGGAGGTTACCCCCGATTCAGTCTACCACTCCCGTTTTGTCGAACTTCGTTCGAAGTTCATTAATACGACCTTCATTTATACATATGGCTCTAAGACCAATGACGGGGTCGGGTGTTCTTTTATTGTCCGGGCACAAAGTTTCCAATACCGGCTCCATGGCCATTGTTCGGTCTTCACAGCTGAGCTCTTTGCCCTCTACCAGGCTGTCCTTTACATCTGGCGCCACCGACATTCTGCATATGTCATCTGCTCCGATTCCCTGAGCGCTATCCAGAGCCTCGGTGATCCGTACCCGGTTCACCCTTTCGTGCACCGGATCCAACGCTCTCTTCAGCAGCTGGTGGACGTCGGTTCTCCGGTTAGCTTTATGTGGATTCCTGGCCATGTCGGTATCCCTGGGAACGAAGCTGCAGATGCCGCGGCCAAGGCTGCGGTCCTCCAGCCTCGGACAGCTTCTTGTTGTGTCCCTTCGTCAGATTGTAGCAGGGTAATTTGTCGGCGCATTGTCTCGCTGTGGCATGCCGATTGGGCTGCACTTTCAGACAACAAGCTTCGGGCCTTGAAAGCTCTACCCGTGGCTTGGACGTCCTCCTCACGCCCTTCTCGGCGGGAGGAGGTAGTTTTGGCCCGGTTGCGAATTGGCCACTGCCGGTTCAGCCATCGCCATCTGCTGACGGCTGCGCCGGCGCCGTTCTGCCCATGTGGGCAATTGCTGACGGTCCGCCACATTTTAACGTCGTGTCCGAATTTTAACACCCTACGTCTCGATATTGGCCTGCCATGTACTGTAGAAGCCATTTTAGCGGATGACCCACGAGCAGCTGCTCGCGTTCTTCATTTTATCAATTTGACAACCCTCTCAAAGGACATTTGATTATGCTGTTTTCTTTTTTAATCCTATGCCTGTCAGTATGTCTTTCATCATGTTTTCCGTTTCGTTGCTGTTTTAAACTTGTGACTCACGGTGCATTCCTAAAGTAGTCTGGGCGCTAATGACCGTTGACGTTGTGCGCCCTAAAACCACAAAAAAAAAACCGCCGCAACTGCGGTGCTCTTCGCGTTCCAAACCCTATCTCCCTGCTAGAGGATTCCAGGGAACTCGATCGCTCATGCAGAAAAGAAAACTCTTCCCCGATCTCCCGACTGCGTCTCCGGGTCCTTTTGGGTTACCCCAACGAGCATCGCTAAAAGAGGGGCCCGACTTGTATCGGTTCCGCTGCCGGGTTCCGGAATAGGAACCGGATTCCCTTTCACCCAACGGGGGCCAGCACAAAGTGCATCATGCTATGACGGCCCCCATCAACATCGGATTTCTCCTAGGGCTTAGGATCGACTGACTCGTGTGCAAGGGCTGTTCACACGAAACCCTTCTCCGCGTCAGCCCTCCAGGGCCTCGCTGGAGTATTTGCTACTACCACCAAGATCTGCACCGACGGCGAATCCAGGCAGGCTCACGCCCAGACCCTTCTGCGCCCACCGCCGCGACCCTCCTACTCGTCAGGGCTTCGCGGCCGGCCGCAAGGACCGGCCGTGACTGCCAGACTGACGGCCGAGTATAGGCACGACGCTTCAGCGCCATCCATTTTCAGGGCTAGTTACTTCGGCAGGTGAGTTGTTACACACTCCTTAGCAGATTCCGACTTCCATGGCCACCGTCCTGCTGTCTTAAGCAACCAACGCCTTTCATGGTTTCCCATGAGCGTCGATTCGGGCGCCTTAACTCGGCGTTTGGTTCATCCCACAGCGCAAGTTCTGCTTACCAAAAGTGGCCAACTTGGCACTCCGATCCGAGTCGTTTGCTCGCGGCTTCAGCATATCAAGCAAGCCGGAGATCTCACCCATTTAAAGTTGGAGAATAGGATGAGGTCGTTTCCGCCCCAAGGCCTCTAATCATTCGCTTTACCGGATGACACTCGTACGAGCACCAGCTATCCTTAGGGAAACTTCGGAGGGAACCAGCTACTAGATGGTTCGATTAGTCTTTCGCCCCTGTACTCAGCTCCGACGATCGATTTGCACGTCAGAATCGCTACGGACCTCCATCAGGGTTTCCCCTGACTTCGTCCTGGCCAGGCATAGTTCACCATCTTTCGGGTCCCAACGTGTACGCTCTAGGTGCGCCTCACCTCGCAATGAGGACGAGACGCCCCGGGAGTGCGGAGGCCGCCGCCCCGTGAAGGTCGTGGATGCCCCATTCTCCCTCGGCCCGCGCAAGGCGAGACCTTCACTTTCATTACGCCTTTAGGTTTCGTACAGCCCAATGACTCGCGCACATGTTAGACTCCTTGGTCCGTGTTTCAAGACGGGTCGTGAAATTGTCCAAAAGTGAAGCGCCGCTGACGGGAGCGATTATTCCGCCCGAGAGCATCCCGAGCCAACAGCGGCGCGGGTCCGGGGCCGGGCCAGGTAGGTCCGTCATCCGGGAAGAACCGCGCGCGCTTGCCGGGAGCCCGAGCGCCCAAAGGGGCGAATCGTCTCCTCCAGATATACCGCCGAGCAGCCAGCCAGGATACCGGGGCTCTGCACAACAGACGCGAACCGAGGCCCGCGGAAGGACAGGCTGCACACCCGGGCTGTAGGCCGGCACCCAGCGGGTCGCGACGTCCTACTAGGGGAGAAGTGCGGCCCACCGCACACCGGAACGGCCCCACACCGAGGCGAGTGGAAAGGCAAGCGGACACGCCCCCGCCGCGCATTGCTCCGCGCGGGCGGCCGGCCCCATCTGCCGAGGGCGGAGGCCAGTGGCCGGATGGGCGTGAATCTCACCAGTTCGACCTTTCGGACTACTCACGTTTACCCCAGAACCGATTCACGTACTTTTGAACTCTCTCATCAAAGTTCTTTACAACTTTCCCTCACGGTACTTGTTCGCTATCGGTCTCGTGGTCATATTTAGTCTCAGATGGGGTTTACCACCCACTTGGAGCTGCACTCTCAAGCAACCCGACTCGAAGGAGAGGTCCCGCCGACGCTCGCACCGGCCGATACGGGCCTGGCACACTCTACGGGCCGTGGCCTCATTCAAGTTGGACTTGGGCTCGGCGCGAGGCGTCAGGGTAGTGGACCCTCCCAAACACCACATGTCACGACAGGCGGCAGCCTGCGGGGTTCGGTGCTGGGCTCTTCCCTGTTCGCTCGCCGCTACTGGGGGAATCCTTGTTAGTTTCTTTTCCTCCGCTTAGTAATATGCTTAAATTCAGCGGGTAGTCTCGCCTGCTCTGAGGTCGTTGTACGAGGTGTCGCACGCCACACCGCCAGCCGGCTGTGCACGCTACCGAGACAGTACCGGTATGCGAACCGCCAGGCGACGGGCGCGCATCGATCGTTTCAGGGGACATGGCCGGCCCCACAGGCCGGCACGACACTCCCACGTCTCCGAAGCGGGACAAACGCCGCGCGCTTCAGTTTACGTAGCCGACCCTCAGCCAGACGTGGCCCGGGAACGGAATCCATGGACCGCAATGTACGTTCGAAACGTCGATGTTCATGTGTCCTGCAGTTCACATGTCGACGCGCAATTTGCTGCGTTCTTCATCGACCCACGAGCCGAGTGATCCACCGTCCTGGGTGATATTTTTACAGTTTCCACTGTCTCTTTCAAAACAGTTGCATAGGCGGGACTGGGGCGTTCGACGGCCCCTGTTCCAGTGTTTTGTGTCCAACGGCCTCACGGCCGATGGGCGTCGTACGGCTCCACACCGGAGCGGACAGGCACTCGGGCGAACGTCAGTCAAAACCAGCGCGAGGCGCCAGGTGCCGCAGGCCAGCCGCTCCAGAGCTTCAGCGCTCGTACCACACAACATTTTCCGTTAGTTTTGAGAAGCACGCGTGGTCCCGCACGCGGCGCACGGCTACTGCGAGCCGTACAGGTAGAGTGTTGCACGACACGACACGCACATCGAAAGACATGCAGTCTAGTCGGTAATGATCCTTCCGCAGGTTCACCTACGGAAACCTTGTTACGACTTTTACTTCCTCTAAATGATCAAGTTTGGCCATCTTCCCAGTAGCATCGGCAACGACAGAGTCGATGCCGCGTACCAGTCCGAAGACCTCACTAAATCATTCAATCGGTAGTAGCGACGGGCGGTGTGTACAAAGGACAGGGACGTAATCAACGCGAGCTTATGACTCGCGCTTACTGGGAATTCCTCGTTCATGGGGAACAATTGCAAGCCCCAATCCCTAGCACGAAGGAGGTTCAGCGGGTTACCCCGACCTTTCGGCCTAGGAAGACACGCTGATTCCTTCAGTGTAGCGCGCGTGCGGCCCAGAACATCTAAGGGCATCACAGACCTGTTATTGCTCAATCTCGTGCGGCTAGAAGCCGCCTGTCCCTCTAAGAAGAAAAGTAATCGCTGACAGCACGAAGGATGTCACGCGACTAGTTAGCAGGCTAGAGTCGCGTTCGTTATCGGAATTAACCAGACAAATCGCTCCACCAACTAAGAACGGCCAAGCACCACCACCCACCGAATCAAGAAAGAGCTATCAATCTGTCAATCCTTCCGGTGTCCGGGCCTGGTGAGGTTTCCCGTGTTGAGTCAAATTAAGCCGCAGGCTCCACTCCTGGTGGTGCCCTTACGTCAATTCCTTTAAGCTTCAGCTTTGCAACCATACTTCCCCCGGAACCCAAAAGCTTTGGTTTCCCGGAGGCTGCCCGCCGAGTCATCGGAGGAACTGCGGCGGATCGTTGGCTGGCATCGTTTATGGTTAGAATTAGGGCGGTATCTGATCGCCTTCGAACCTCTAACTTTCGTTCTTGATTAATGAAAACATACTTTGCAAATGCTTTGTCTTCTGTTCGTCTTGCGACGATCCAAGAATTTCACTTCTAACGTCGCAATACGAATGCCCCCGCCTGTCTCTATTAATCATTACCTCGGGTTCCAAAAACCAACAAAATAGAACCGAGGTCCTATTCCATTATTCCATGCCCCACCGGCAGGACGTCCCACGATACATGCCAGTTAAACACCGATGGGCGGTGAACCAACAGTGTGGGACACAAATCCAACTACGAGCTTTTTAACAGCAACAACTTTAATATACGCTATTGGAGCTGGAATTACCGCGGCTGCTGGCACCAGACTTGCCCTCCAATAGATACTCGTTAAAGGATTTAAAGTGTACTCATTCCGATTACGGGGCCTCGGATGAGTCCCGTATCGTTATTTTTCGTCACTACCTCCCCGTGCCGGGAGTGGGTAATTTGCGCGCCTGCTGCCTTCCTTGGCTGTGGTAGCCGTTTCTCAGGCTCCCTCTCCGGAATCGAACCCTGATTCCCCGTTACCCGTTACAACCATGGTAGGCGCAGAACCTACCATCGACAGTTGATAAGGCAGACATTTGAAAGATGCGTCGCCGGTACGAAGACCGTGCGATCAGCCCAAAGTTATTCAGAGTCACCAAGGAAACGGACCGGACGAGCCGACCGATTGGTTTTGATCTAATAAAAGCGTCCCTTCCATCTCTGGTCGGGACTCTGTTTCTTTCTTTTTTTTTAAAAAAAATTTCTTTATTATCAAAACCATTATAATTATACAAATTTAACCCACTACCTTAGTACATTAGTGGGTCCTAACAGTAATACATTTATATTAAATTTTTGCAGCTTAGTGTAGTTATTAGTGGGTGAGCTACAGTTAACATTAGTAACAATGGGCATTTAATATCTACTTATATTATTTATGCCTAATTCCTATTACTAATTCAATTTAATTTATATTTGTATTCTGCAGCGTCACATATGTGCCAGTGAAGATATAAACCTACTTTTACTTGCCCTGCTCTTCGAGCTAACCCCGAAGAGCATGCCCCTGGCACTGGGCGGGCCTGGATGTTAAAATTCGCTGCAGTCCCTATCTTAATATCCTATAACTAAGTTCTACAAAGTAACCTATCCTACGTCATGTTCGGTGTGTGTGTCGCAATCGGTAGTTGTTCCCCACTCCCCCTAGTCCTGCACGTGGCGGTTCCCAACTTAGAGGTATTCGGCCAGTCCTCGCACAGGCGGTATGGGAATAGGGCACTTGGACTCAATTGGTGGTTATTGTCGCTCATTTTTTACTGTATCTCTCCTAAATAGTCGATTAGAACCTTTCGAGATACCTCGTTTACCAGGGTGTTCAAGGTCTGAAAAGTATCCTCTCGTCTAAGTAGTTGGTGTGTGTCACGGTTGGGTAGTCTGTCTCGTAGTCCGTTGGCGATATCATTGAAGAGGGGACACTCGTAAACTACATGCTCGGGCGTGCCCTCTGGATCGCCACAGTCGCACGCTGGTGTTGCCCTTTTCCCAAATCGACATAGATATGTCGGGTAGGGTCCATGGCCAGTGAGAAAGTGGATCAACCCTCGCGTAGGCTCAAAGTACTTCAGTCCAAGTCGTTCCCTTACATCTGGTAGGAACTGGAAGGTTCTTCGTCCAGTCTCTTCTACCTCCCAGACCTCCTGCCAGAGCTCCTCCCCTCTTTTCCTTATCTCTCTTTTATCCCTCAATCTAATACCCATGATATCGGCAATCTTCTCATAATTTCCCTTCTTGGCCCAATACCAAGCCGCCTGTTCTCTTATTTTTATGTCCAGAGGGCAGAGCCCCATTATGACTAATAGGGCCCCCCCTGGAGATGTTCTGTAGGCACCTACAGATCTTAATATCATGCTTCTCTGGACCCTTCCCACTGCCATGGCGGGCACATCCCTCGTGAGCCTGTGCGCCCAGACTCCCGAGCCGTAGCCCACAACTGAAGTTAAGATACTGTTGTGATAAAGTCTAATTAGGTGTGGAGGAAGGTGAAATATATTGTGGCCTATGGAAATTAGGTTATTCAATATCTGAAGGGCTCTCTGGGTGACAGTTTCAATGTGCTTCCCGAAGCTCCATCTCTCATCAATGATAACTCCCAGGTAACGTGTCTCTCGTCGTCGGAGAACTGGTGATCCATCTATTCTGACAGTCGGGTTCCTAATAAGATTTCCTTTTAGTAGTAAGTAGGTGGATTTACTGGGTGATATCGTCATTTTTGTCGCGTGGCACCACTGCCGAAGTTTGTCCAATGCTGTCTCTATTTTTGGTTCAATGTCTTCGCGGCTACGGCCGCCAACCAACAGGAGGAGGTCATCCGCGTAGGCTATCACCTCTAGCACCTCATCGCTTTGTTGTAATCTATCTAATAAAGGCTCCATATGTATGTCCCAGAAAAGGGGTCCTAAGACGGAACCTTCGGGACATCCTTTGGTAATTATCTTTCCGATTCTTTCGCTAGATGATGATAACCAGACCTCCCGATCGTTGCAATAGCTCCTCAGGCAACCATATAGCGGCCCTGGACACACTTTCTCCCGCAAGCAGGAGAAGAGCGAAGGCCACCAAAGGTCGTCGAAGGCGCCAGTGATATCAACCATGATGCCAACCACGTATTTGTGCGGGATCGAGCCACAGACCTCGGCCGCCAGGGCGATTGCATCAGATGCTGACCGCCCCGGCTTGAACCCGAACTGCCTGTCGCTCACCCTGCACAACACTCGGTGTGCCGTCAATCTGTCAGCCAGCAGTTTCTCCAATATTTTGCCAAATATGTCTAACAAGCAAATCGGCCTGTAAGATTTCACTTCTGCAGGGTCCTTGTCCATTCCTTTCTTTATAATAATTACGTTTGCCGTTTTCCATCTCTTTGGAAATTTTCTCTGTCGGAGACATTCGTTGTAAAGATGTGTTAGTGGCGCAGTTAGCTGAGGCGCCAGAAACTGCACTACCTCCGCCACAATGCCGTCCGGCCCAGGTGCTTTTCCTCTTTTTAATGATCTTATATGGGTTGCCACCTCCTCCTCTGAAAAAGGATAGACAGCCGTCTCATCACCGTATTCCTCTTGATCTTCATTTCTAAGTTGTTTCCGCCCCTCTGTTTCCCCTTCCGCATTGTCGTCAGGCAACAGGGACCGGAGGAGGACCCCCGCAGTTTCGTGCCAGGACTCTGTCATCCTGTCCCCGTACCTGACTGTTGATAACTCCAGAGGAGAGCGGATTTTTTCACTTACCAGCTTGTATGGAAGCCCCCATGGGTCCGTGAATAACTGGTTAAGCACGAAATTTTCCCAGCTTCTCATCCTGACTTAGCGTAGTTCCTTTTCGAAATTCTGCTTTTCCTCCCTGTATAATATCTTCCACCTTTGGCGTTCCTGCCAGACGACACTGCGCTGGTAGTGCCTCCTCAGCCTTCTGACAGATTGATGCAGTTCACCTAGTTCAGCAGTCCATGGTGACGGAGAGGCCGCCATGGCCCTCCTCCTTGTAGGTACGGCTGCCTTCACCGCTCTTGTCACTGCATTCACCAGTTCCTCTGTTCTCTGGTCTACGTCTGTGTCTAGATACATGTCACCTTCCGGTAATGGAGGAATGTCACACTCCCTCGCTAGGCGCTCCCAGTCAGCTCTTCTATAATTTAGTTGCACCTCCCACCCCGTGGCCCAGCGGCACTCTCTTTCTCCCAAGGTAAAAGATATCAAGTTGTGGTCGCTTGTGGTGGCATTCTCTATGACTCTCCAATTTTGAATAATGTTAGCCATATTTGGTGTTACAAGGGTCACATCAATATTTGTGCCCTGTCCTCCCCCTGCAGCGTAGGTGGGAGGATTGCCAGGCCTGTTTGCCACCACAAGTTGTGATGCCATTATGAGTTCCTCAATTTTTTCGCCGTTGGCATCCCTTGTGCCACTGTACCACAGGGGGGATTTTGCGTTAATGTCAGCTGTTACTACAACTTTTCTTCCCTGCAACGCCATGGTGACTCTAGCCAGGTGGCCTATGTAGAGTTCTATGTTGTCCCCGTACTGGAAATACATGTTTATGAGAATTATTGTTCCCATGGGGGTTTGAAGCTCCACGACGTTGCAGTGGCTAGTTGTGAACTGTGTTAGTGTGGTGACTCTGAGGAGTTTATTAGTGATTATGATCGCCGCCTTCGGGTCATCTCCTCTGCTGACTATTTGCCAGCCCGCAGCAGCAAAAGCTATTTTTCCAGCCAGGGAGTATGGCTCCTGTAGACAAAGTACATCTAGTCTCCTCTCTTCCACCTCCCTTCGGAGCTCCTGCATAACGAGTCTGCTGTTATGACTGTTAAGCTGTCCGATAGTTATTTTCGTCATTAAGGGAAGTACGTATGTATTCGGTCATGTGGCCAAGTCTTACTCCAGTCGAAAGCAATTCGTCCATGTGCTACTACTGATTGTTCGTAAATGTCATTAAGGTCAAATTTCTCACCTCGTCTGTCGAAAACTTTCTTGAGCAGATCACGCAAGGCTCCGAAGTCGGTGGGGAGATTCACTGATTTTAGCTGGATTCTGTCAACAGCCTCCATAACCGAGAAGGTTACCTTTCTGCCTTCTTCGTGTCCTACTCGGACCACATGTCGTAAGGCAGTGGTCAGGGTAGCCGGCTGCTCCAATCTGGATAGTTGCATAGTATACTCAAAGTTGGGGTATACCCTAAACGGATCGACCGGTGCGACTCTGGCTATTGGAGAGCTTTGTACAGTGGGGCTCGTGCATGAGCTTGTCACTGTATTTTCTTGAATGGGTAGTTGATTTATATGGTTGATATGATTGTCTTTTGGCGTTACCACAGTCACAGGATGCCCTTGCCATTGTTGATGTATTTCCGGCTTTGTTCCCCGGCTTCCAGAGGAGGGAGTTTCAGCCGTGAGGGGGAGGTTGGTTTGTATGCCAATGTCCATTGTTGGAAAATCAGTCTGTGTTGCTTTGTCTTGTATTTCAGTTCTAGTGGCGCCGGAGAGCGACCTCAGAAACTCCTTGAATCTGTTTGCCCTCACGGCGTCCCTCCTCCTTTTGCTCGGGGACTTTCGTTTTGGCATCCTATTCGGTATGCCTGGCTCAGCCATAGTCTGTTCTGGAGATTAATCTTTGCTCCAGCATTCTGTATGTCGGGCAATTCCTGCCTGTGGCTCCGCAAGACTTCTTTCCTCGATTCTTACATGGTATGCAGACTGCCGCCGCCTTGCAATCTTTGCGGCTATGACCATGTTCCCCACATTTAGTGCATGCCGGCTCCCTGGTGCACAACCTTAAGACATGATCCAAGTCACCACAGTTGTGGCAACGAGGTACCACGACATAGTCTCTTGTGTTAATGGCGTGAAAGCCGATATATATTCTGCCCATTGTTACAATGTTCCGCCACATCTGCGCTGACACCTCGGCGACGTGATGAACATCACGACCCCGTGGCCCAGTCTTAAATTTTAATTTAAAACAGTTCTTGAATTCTTCTTCATTAATTTCCTCAAAATTTTGCTGCCTAATTGTTTCTAGTAATTCTTCATTAGTCATTATTGAGGGAACGTCATATAATATGACTAAAGGATTACGTTTTCTCGGTGGTTCGCATTTGACCACCGAGTTCAGTTTTTGGTTGTTCAGCAGTTTTTCTTTATCATCCTCGGAAGCAACTTCAACTATGACAGAATTTCTACTTAGTTTTACTCTTTTAATTCTTATTTTGTCTTTAACAGGGTCTATGCTTTTTGTGAAAAGTTCTTGGATCTTCTTGACACTTGTGTCTTGCCCAGGTAGTGTCCTGAGGAAAAGTGCCGTGTCAGTTGTTTTTGTAATTTTTGTAATTTTGTCTATAGTGTCTTTGGTCGAGTTTTGTGGGCGCTTGCGCGGCCACAGCTGCCCACGTCTTTGCTGGTTGTCTCCTTAATCTGTCGTTTTCCTTTTCAAGTTCCTCTGCCCTTCCTTCTAGTTTGGCGTGGGCAATAACCCATGCTGCCAGCTCATTCTTAATAATGGCAAGTCCAGCTTGGCTTATCTTGCCGTTTTTAATTTGTTGCTCCATGAGCGACGTGATTCGAGTATATCTTTGCATAACAGTCTTATTTTCCGTCTGTCCCTGCTCGTCCTGGGGAGAGGGATCAGGCGCAATGGAAGCTCGTTGAGGCGCACACGAATCACTCGTATCGTTTGTAGCCATGATTGACGAGTGATCAAAAAAGAGGTGGGAGCCCGTCACTTGCCCCGGACCGGCTCCTCTGGCATGGGGGGGGGGGGGACTTCTGCAGCTCGCCCACCGACCTCGCTCCTAGGTCAAGGGCACTTCCGAGCTGCCAGGTTCAGCGCACCGTCACCAGTGCACTGGTCCTCGTCGGTGTCCCCTTCCCACTTGGGAAGGAGAGGCTAGGAGAGACGCTTCACTTCCCTGAGCGAGGACTGCCGCGGCACACTCGACTGAAAAGCGATACGCCCCAGTGCGAGCTCCCGTGCCTTACGGCGCGCCGGCAACGGGCGGGCCCGCACCGAAACGCGCCGTCAAGCGACTGACCTCGCGCCAGACTCGGGACTCTGTTTTTTTTTTTTTTTAAAAATTCTTTATTGAATCCATTACATGATACATAATAACCCACTACCTGATTACATTAGTGGGTCCAGAAATGATACATAGAAAATGCAGCTATTTATTCTACACTACAGGTTATTTTGTTATTATTATTTACTCTAATCCTACCGCTATGAGGCTCTAACTACTTAATCTACGAGGAAACTACATGATACCTGCAGCGTTACAAGTGTGCCAGTGCTACTATAAACCTACTAGTTGTTGGCCAGGCCCACTGAGCTAATCCCAGTGGACATGCCCCTGGCACTGGGCTGGCCCTTAACTTGGTGTCGCTGCAGTCTATTCTACTCTGTTTTTTTTTTTTAAAAAAATCTTTATTTATCAACAATAATAATTATACATCTCAAACCCACCTCCTTATTAGATTAGTGGGTCTTACTTTCTACTTTTTAATTACAATTAGCAGCTTATTACAGTGAATTTTGTTGTGAGCTACAGCTTTAATCTAATTACAGTGGGCAGCTATATTTGGCTATTTATTTTAACTTCTAAGATTTTTAAAACTATACCTACTTCTACTTCCTGCAGCGTCACAGGTGTGTCAGCTATGTACAAACCTACTTTATAGCCTTGCCCATCGAGCTAACCCCGATGGGCGTGCCCCTGACACTGGGCAGGCCAGGATGTTAATCGCTGAAGGTACCTAATCTAAATTTCTAGTCTAATTCCTACTCTAATTATAAGCTAAGTCATCTCCGGTGTGTTGTCAAATCCAGGTTTTAGTTACCCACTCCCCCTAGTCCTGTACGTGGCGGATTCCTAACTAAAGAGTCGGCCTTTCCTCGTACAGGCGGTATGGGAGTGGGTATGTATTTGTCATAGTCTGTGCTGTTTAGTTTTGTTCCCTCATGAATTCTTTCAACACTTTCTGTGATACCTCATTGACAAGTCTGTTTAATGTCTGAAAAGTGTCTTCTCGTCGTATTAGGCGGTATGTGTCTTGGTCAGGTAGTTGGTCACGTAATGTAGAAGCAACATCATCGAAGAGGGGGCACTCGTAAATCACATGATCGGGAGTGCCCTCCGGTTCACCACATTCACACGCGGGTGTGGCCCTTTTCCCGAACCGACATAAGTATGTCGAGTAAGGTCCATGTCCAGTGAGAAAATGGATCAGTCCTCTGGTAGGCTCAAAGTACTTCATTTTCATTCGTTCTCTAATGCTTGGTATCAGCTCATGTGTCCTGCGCCCTGTTTCATCCGCATCCCACAGTTCTTGCCATAATTGAAGTCCCCTTTGCCGAATCTCACCCTTGTCCCCTGCCCCAATGCCTAAAATCTCCTCTATTTTTGCTATATTCCCCTTTTTAATCCAGAACCATGCGGCCTGCTCCCTGATTTTAATGTCTAGGGGGCAAAGCCCCATTATGACCAGTAGTGCTCCCCCTGGTGACGTTCTGTAAGCCCCTACCGATCTAAGTATCATATTCCTCTGAACCCTTCTCACTGACATGGCGGGCACGACCCTCGTGAGCCTGTGTGCCCAGACTCCCGAGCCGTAACCCACTATTGATGTTAATATACTGTTGTGGTAAAGTCTTATGAGATGAGGTGGAAGATGAAATCTCTTGTGTCCTATTGATATGAGGTTGTTCAGTGTTTGGATGGCTTTCTGGGTTACAGTTTCAATGTGTTTCCCGAAATTCCACTTCTCATCAATGATGAAGCCTAAGTATCGCGCGTCACGTCTCCGAAGAACCGGCGAACGCTCGATTCGTACGGTCGGGTTTCGGATTAGTTGTCCCTTCAAAAGTAAGTAGGTGGACTTACTAGGTGACACCGTCATTTTGGTGTTTTGGCACCACAGTTGTAACTTATTTAGGGCACTCTCAATCTTAGGTTCTATGTCTTCGCGGCTACGGCCGCCGACCAACAGGAGGAGGTCATCTGCATAGGCTATCACCTCTAGCACTTCTTCACTCTGTTGTAGGGTGTCTAACAACGGCTCCATGTGGATGTCCCAGAACAGGGGCCCTAGCACAGAACCCTGAGGACAACCCTTTGTAATAGATTTTCCAATTCTCCTGCTAGAAGATGATAACCAGACCTCCCGTTCCTCGCAATAGCTCCTCAGACAGCCTTATAGCGGCCCTGGGCACTCCTTCTCCTGCAAGCAGGAGAAGAGCGAAGGCCACCACAGATTGTCGAAGGCGCCACTGATGTCAACCATGATGCCCACTACGTACTTATGCGGGGTAGAGCCACAGACCTCAGCCGCCAAGGCGATCGCATCAGATGTCGATCGCCCAGGCCTGAAGCCGAACTGCCTGTCGCTCACCCCACACAGCACTCTGTGTGCAGCCAGTCTGTCAGCTAGTAGCTTTTCTAATATTTTCCCTAGAATGTTAATCAAACAGATTGGTCTGTAAGATTTTACATTCATTGGATCTTTATCTAACCCTTTCCTAATAATTACCACATTTGCGGACTTCCAGACCCTGGGAATTTTTTGCTGTACCAGACATTCGTTGTATAAGTGGGTGAGTGGCGCAGTTAGCTGGGGAGCTAGGAACTGCACCACCTCAGCTACAATGCCATCTGGCCCGGGAGCTTTACCCCTTTTGAGTGATTTTATGTGGGCAGCCACCTCTTCCTCAGAGAAAGGGTAGACTGCTGTATTGTTATTGTATTCATTTAGGTTATCCTGTCTTAGTTGTTGTTGCTGTTCAGATTCCCCATCCGCGCTATCATCAGGCAACAGGGACCGGAGGAGGACCTCGGCAGTTTCCTGCCAGGATTCCGTCATCCTGTCCCCGTGCCTGACTGTTGATAATTCCAGTGGAGAGCGGATTTTCTCTCGTACTAATTTGTACGGTGTACCCCAGGGGTCCAAAGCTAATTGGCTTTGGACGAAATTTTCCCAACTTTGCACTCTAACAGCCTGGAGTTCCTTTTGAAAGCGAAGTTTAGCCTCCCGATACCGCATCAGCCATCTTTGCCGTTCCGGCCAGACGACACTGCGCTGGTAGTATCTTCTCAGCCTTCTGACAGACTGGCGCATCTCCTCAAGTTCAGGCGACCATGGTGATGGGGAGGCTGCTATGGCCTTCCTCCTGGTCGGTACAGCAGCTTTCACTGCAGTCGTTATTGCATTAGTCAGTTCCTCCGCTCGGTCGTTTACGTCTATGTCAAAGTCTACGCCACCTTCTGGTAAGGCAGGAATGACGCACTCCCTCGCTAATCGTTCCCAATCAGCCCTTCTGTAGTTAAACTGCATCTCCCACCCCATGGCCCAGCGGGACACACCTCCACCCACCATGAAAGTGATTAAGTTGTGATCACTTGTGGGGACATTTTCTACTACTTTCCATTCTTGTATGATATTGATTGCATTGGGGGTGGCTAGAGTTACATCAATGTTCGTGCCTGGTCCTCCTCCCCCTGCATAAGTTGGAGGATTACCAGGCTTGTTCGCTATAACTAGTTGTGATGACATGATGAAGTCCTCTACTTTCTCTCCGTTAGTGTCCCTTGTGCCGCTGTGCCACAGGGGGGATTTTGCATTACTATCAGCAGTAATTATCATCTTTCGTCCCTGCAATGCCGTTGTTACTGTTGCTAAGTGATCAAGGTGTGTTTCAATATTGTCTCCATACTGAAAGTACATATTGATAAGTATCATTGCTCCACCGGGAGATAGCAACTCCACGACATTGCAGTGGCTATTAGTAAACTGTGCCAGTGTAGTTACTTTCAGGGCTTTGTTTGTGATTATTATTGCCGCTTTCGGATTTTCTCCATGACTGATGACCTGCCACGTCGCGGCTGCAAATGCAATTTTTCCAGCCAGGGAGTACGGCTCTTGTAGACAGAGCACGTCCAGCCTCCTCTCCTCCACTTCCTTACGCAGCTCCTGCATTACAAGTCGGCTGTTATGTGTGTTAAGTTGGCCAAAGGTAATTTTTGTCATCTACGGAAAGTACGTATGTATGTGGTCTTCTGGCCAATTTTTATTCCAGTCATACGTAATACGTCCATTAGCCAACACTGACTGTTCATAAATGTCATTTAGGTCAAATTTTTCACCTCTTCTCTCGAACACTTTCTGTAGTAAGTCTCGCAGGGCTCCGAAGTCTGTGGGGAGATTCACTGACTTAAGCTGTATTCTGTCTACAGCCTCCATTACCGAGAAGGTGACTCTTCTTCCGTATTCGTGTCCTACGCGGGCCACATGTCGTAAGGCAGTGGTCAGGGTAGCCGGCTGCTCCAATCTCGCCAATTGCATGGTAAATTCCAAATTTGGATATATGCGAATCGGATCTACTGGCGGTAGTCTCACCACTGGGGTGTCTCGAGAGCTTGTTATGGTGCTCTCTTGTATAGGCTTTTGTTCTTTCAGGTTGTTTTCTTTAGCTGGGACCTCAGTCACAGGATGCTTTTGCCGTTGCTGGTGTTCTGTCGGCTTCACTTCCCTGCTAAGAGAGGAGGGAGTGCCCCTAGGGATAGTTTCTGTTTGGATACACCTATCGACTTTGAATGGATCTGTTTGGATACTCTTGTCTACTGTCTCAAGTATTGGGTCCCTCGAAAGAGACTTAATGAATTCTTTAAACCTATTTGCCCTAATGGCATCCCTCCTCCTCTTGATAGGGGATTTTCGCTTAGGCATCCTGTTCTGCTTACCGCACTCAGCCATAGTCCGTTCTAGAAATCAGCCTCTGCTCCAGCATACGGTACGTAGGGCAATTTCGTCCTGAAGCTCCGCAGCTTTTCTTTCCACGTCTCTTACAGGGAATGCATACACTTGCGGCTTTGCATTCTTTCCGTGTGTGACCATCTTCGCCACAATTTGAGCAGGCCGACCCCCTGGTGCAGTGCCTCAGAATGTGGTCCAGGTCTCCACAGTTATGGCAACGAGGTACCACAATGTAATCCCTTATATTAATGGCATGAAAGCCAACATATAATCTGCCCATTGTTACTATCTGCTTCCACATTTGTGCTGTGACCTCAGCGACGTGATGTACAACATCACGATCCCGAGGTCCTGTTTTAAATCTCAGCTTAAAAGAATCCTTGAATTCATTCTCACTCATTTGGTCAAAGTTTTGTTCTTTTATGCTCTGACAGAGTTCTTCATTGGTCATTATTGTTGGTACATCGTATAGGATGACCAATGGGTTCCTTTTTCTCGGCGGTTCACACTTGACCACCGAGTTCAACTTGGGATTTTTCAACAATTTTTCTTTGTCTTTTTCTGTGGCCACCTCCACAATTACTGAGTTTCTACTCGGTTTAACTTTATTTATTTTAATTTTATCTTTTGCCGGGTCAATGGTTTTGGTCAACAATTCTTGTATCTTTTTGACACTTGTGTCTTGACCTGGTAGGGTTCTGAGAAAGACCGCCGTGTCTGACCGCTTGGTCACCTTGGCGATCGTTTCTTTTGTTGTTTGTGGCTTTGGCGGTGCTTGCGCGACCACCCCAGCCCAAGTCTTAGTTGGTTGCCTTCTTAATCTTTCATTTTCATTTTCAAGTTCCTCTACGCGGCCTTCGAGCTTGGCGTGGGCGATGGCCCATGCAGCCAGCTCGTTCTTAATAATTGACAATGCCGCCTGACTTATTTTACCATTCTTAATGTTCTGCTCCAAGAGCAGCGTAACACGTGCATGTCTTTTTGTAACAGTTTCGTCCTCTGCTAGTCCCGTCTCGTCCTGAGGAGAGGGATCAAGCATCGTAGATGCTCGCGTGAGCGCACTCGATTCACTCGTTTCCGTTGTAGCCATATTGATTAACGAGTGAAAAATAGGGTGGGAGCCCGTCTCTTACCCCGGACCGGCTCCTCTGGCATGGGGGGAGGGGGGGGACATGAGGCAGCTCGCCCACCGGCCTTGCCCCAAGGCCAAGGGCACTCTTAGAGCTGCAGGGTTCAGCGCGCCGTTGCCAGCACACTGGTCCCCATCGGTGGCTCCGTCATCGTCGATTTCACCCGACGCTCCTCGGCAAGTGCACCCCGCACTCCGGAGAGGCGGATGCACCTCTCGCCCTTCGCCGCTCACTAGCCCGAGCTTCCACCTCTCGGCCATGGACCCACTCCTACTCAGGTGGTGGGTCGGTCACCCAGTCGTTCAGCGGTCTGGACCCATCTAACCTAGCCCAGGTGATGTTACCACCTCCTGGGTTTGGCAGAACACGCCCCGGTTACCCAGAGGCGCGGCGAAGCACCCTTGCCGAATCGCGCCGCGATCCCACGCCGACGAACGAGGTCTCCGGCATGCAGAACACCTGATGGTCTGTGCCCTGCGAACAGAAAGGGACTGGTGTTCGGTCCCTCGACACAGCTCCCGCTGTGCCACGCACCCTTCGCTTTCGCATCGGGTTGGGTCGCAGCTCTCCCTTTTGTCGCAAGGCAGAATGCCAAGCTTAACATCTGGCACCACGGGAAGGCGGAAAGAGCCACTTGGGAAGGAGAGGCTCTGAGAGACGCATCACTTCCCCTGTGAGGACTGCCACGGCACACCCGACTGGAAAGCGATACGCTCCAGTGCGAGCTTCCGTGCCTTACGGCGCGCCGGTAACGGGCGGGCCCGCACCGAAACGCGTCGTCAAGTGACTGACCTCACGCCAGACTCGGGACTCTGTTTGCATGTATTAGCTCTAGAATTACCACAGTTATCCAAGTAACGTGGGCACAATCTAAGGAACCATAACTGACTTAATGAGCCATTCGCGGTGTCACCTTAATGCGGCTTGTACTGAGACATGCATGGCTTAATCTTTGAGACAAGCATATGACTACTGGCAGGATCAACCAGGGAGCTGCGTCATCTAGAGCTGAGCAGCCGGCCGCCCGGGAGTGTGTCCCGGGGGCCCGCGCGAACACGCAAGCGTCCGCTCAATTATTCTGCAAACAGGAGGAGGCTGAGCTCCCCTGCACGATACACCTCGAAACCCTCTCAGGTCCCGGCGGCGCGCAACGCCGTCCTATGTACGTGGTCGGGTTCGAGAGAGGCGCAATCGCCCGGAGTTGGGCGAGTAGACGCCTTAAGTGCGACCACCCGTGCTCCCAACTGAGCTTGTCGCTGCCGACAGAGGCCCGGGAGCGTGCTGTCGTGGTGTTGCCGGCGGGAGACAACGCGCGGCCACAAACAGTGACTGGGCAGCTCCAACGCCAGCGCCACAGAAGGGCAAAACCCCACTTGGGTGCTAAAGCGAACTCTCCCAGCACAGCGCACGCGCCAACACATCCGCACAGCTACGATACAAACCACCTGCGAGAACCGCGGGGGCGACCGAGCAGCGTCGCGGCACCGAGTGCCGGGCGGCGGCGCATCCTCAACGCACACAGTCCTCAATCGGACCAGCACACTGCAGATGTCCACCGCGCTTCGCACCGGGCCCGCGAGGACCGACTTCGGCCGCATGGCGCCGCGCGCTGGGTGCGCCGGCGCGCAGCTGCGCCGCCAGCCGCGTCCGTCGGCCGGCGCGCCTGCCACTGGGCGCCCCCACCAGCCGGCTGTAGCGCGTGCGCCCACGCAGCGCGCGGCCAGCACGCCGGGCGCCGCCCCCCCCCCCCTCACCAGCCGGGGACGGGCCCACCCAGCCACCGCCGCGTATCGCTTCATACCCACATGCTTAGTCACGTTTGTGGGTATGACGGGTGTCGCTGAAGCAACCCGTTAATAGCTGTACCGATCGTCGCTATCAACGATTCACCTCCAGCGTGAATTACCGCTCAACAACGGATTTCCAGTTCATTTGCGTAACTTGGGCAGCAAACGTAGACGTCCATCTACATTTGCGAATTCAGCGGGTCTTGCATGCCCGGATGTTGTGTGTCACGACACGCTACATCAGCACACATACACGCTGCGACGTGTGCACGAGAGAACACTTGGAAGGTGGCCAGCGTACGTATGCAAATGCCATTGCACAGCTGCGAAGCGCATTCAACACGCGAACTCCTGACCGACGAGCTAGAGGTGACAGGGGGGCGATATACGTCCTATTGCAGTACACATTACAGTGGATAGTGGGACCATGTGGATAGTAAGCAACACTCGCAAGATGTTGTGAGGGTATGCACCATAACATGAATCAATACGCAGGACACCAGAGTGTGCGCGCAGTGAACTATGTTGAGAGGGTTGCGATTAGGCAACGCTACACGAATTTCTAGATTCATATTACAAACAATTACAGGGCACATTACGGCGCAACGTGGGTTAGGTTAGGGCGCAACGTGGGTTAGGTTAGGGCACAACGTGGGTTAGGTTAGGGCACAACGTGGGTTAGGTTAGGGCACAACGTGGGTTACCCCCCTGCGGGTCCGGGGTAAGAATAGGCCCGAGGTATTCCTGCCTGTCGTAAGAGGCGACTAAAAGGAGTCCCTCCCCCTCAAGGGGGTAGTTAGCGCCTGCGTCCGGAGACGGACGGTTCCATGACCTCTATTTGCGGTCATTTTGCTTTTTCACTTCTCGTTTCTTCCTTCCTTTGGTTGGTTCCTTTCTTTGCTCTTCTCCACCTCACTGTCTTCCTTACTCTTTCCCCTGCATAATCTCCTTGCCTTCTCATTGCCTTCTTCTCCTTGCCTTCTCATTGCCTTCTTCTCCTTGCCTTCTCATTGCCTTCTTCTCCTTGCCTTCTCATTGCCTTCTTCTCCTTGCCTTCTCATTGCCTTCTTCTCCTTGCCTTCTCATTGCCTTCTTCTCATTGCCTTCTTCTCCTTGCCTTCTTCTCCTTGCCTTCTCATTGCCTTCTTCTCCTTGCCTTCTCATTGCCTTATTCTCATTGCCTTCTTCTCCTTGCCTTCTCTGGTCTCCGCCTCGGCGTTTGAGACACTGTCTTCTCTTTCTCTCATTCTCCCCCTCTCTCTCTCTCTCTCTCTCTCTCTCTCTCTCTCTCTCTCTCCTTTTTCCTCCCTGTGCGCGCGTGAAGGCCGACCCACGCGTTCGCACGCGTAGCCGGTGACGGGGTAACGCGTAATTCCCCGCCCTGGGTAGGCATGTACGGCATGCGCGTACCCCCTGGTAAAGGCCAGGCCCGGGGAGGGGTGATTGCCTGAGCTGATACCTTCTGACCATGCCGATTGGTCCCTCCGTCTGTTTCTCGGGAGGTGTGACCTGAGGTGTAAACATTCACCTAAGGCGGGAGTGCCCTCTGAGAGGGTCCCCACAAGGAAGGAGTGCGCCATCGGAGACGCTGGCAATCATGGGGGATTCCTCCACAATGGATTTCACTCCATCTCTCTCGACTTCTGCCCAAAAACGGAAACTTGACCAGCTACCAGTGAGAAAAGTACTACCGCCTGCCCCACAGTTCCTCGTCGTTTCCCGATCTGAGGACGGAAAGGATTTTTCCTCTGTCAACCCTTTCGTTATCCAGAAGGGCGTAGATGCCATAGCCGGATCTGTCAAATCTTGTACCAGGTTGCGTAACGGTACCTTATTACTCGAAACTGAGAGCGCCTTTCAGGCACAAAAACTGCTTCGGGCCACACTCCTGTACACATTCCCTGTCCGGGTGGAGGCTCACCGAACTTTGAATTCGTCTCGTGGTGTGGTCTATACTAGATCCCTCGACGGTTTGACTGACGAGGAGATTCAATCTTTCCTCGCTGAGCAGGGCGTGACGGCTGTCCATAGGGTCATGAAAAATGTCAACAATGACTTTGTACCGACCCGGACACTTTTCTTGACCTTCGATAGTGTTCAGCTGCCATCGCGCATCAAAGCGGGCTACGAGGTTATTTCTGTTCGTCCCTATGTCCCGACACCTACGCGCTGCTACCAGTGTCAGCGTTTCAATCACACTCGACAGTCTTGTTCCAATGCGGCTAAATGTGTCACTTGTGGCAGGGATGCCCATGAGGGTGACTGTCCACCTCCGTCTCCTCGTTGTGTGAACTGTCAGGGTGACCATGCCGCATGCTCCCGCGACTGTCCTGTCTATAAGGAAGAACGCTGTATCCAAGAAATTCGGGTCAAAGAGAAAGTGTCCACCTCGGCTGCTCGCAAGCTATTGGCTAGTAGGAAGCCCACGCTGCTCCCAGCGGGGAAATACAGTACTGTCCTCGCCTCTCCTCGACTACCAGGGAGGTGGCAACCCAGACATGCGATCTGACCTTCAGCACCACGGTCGTCCGTTCGGCCAGTGCTAAGATCGCGCGGTCGACGTCTCCTCTTCGTCCCATCACCCCACAGACACCAGCCCCTTCATCAGCTTCTGCTAAGACGAAGACCCAGAAGTCAGATGCACGGGCCTTCAAGAAGGAACCGTCCCGTGTAGACTTCCTACGTACCTCGACCTCCCAGCCTTCGACCGGTACTTCCACCAAACGACCTTCCAAGAAGGCTAATAGGAAGCACAGTTCTCCTTCTCCGCCACGGCGCATTTCTTCTCCTGCGCCACCCAGCGGTTGCCGCCCCAGGCCGTCATCCGTTTCGCCTGGCCGCATCGCTTGTGGCCGAACATCTGGCCGTTCACCGGCGGAGGAAGCTCCCCCTCCCGGCCATCTTTCCAAGATGGCCGATGAACCTATAGACCCAATGGACGATGACTGTCCGCCTACTGATAGCGGCGGCAGTGCTCGCTCGAAGCCAGGCCCTCAGCGGCCTTCGAGGTGACCCCTTCTTTCATCTTTCCTTTTTTTTTTTTTTTTTCTTTTTCTTACGATGGCACTTATTCACTGGAATACTCGCAGCATTCGCTCCAACCGAGAGGACTTGAAGTTGCTGCTTCGCTTGCACCGTCCGCTCGTCGTAGCCCTCCAGGAAACGAAGCTACGCCCATGCGATCAAATTGCCTTGGCACACTACACCTCTGTGCGTTTTGACCTACCCCCTGTGGTAGGTATCCCAGCTCATGGAGGGGTTATGTTGCTGGTCCGGGATGATATTTACTACGATCCCATCACGTTGCACACTGGCCTGCAGACAGTTGCCATCCGCATTACTCTCCCCACTTTTACATTTTCCATTTGTACCGTTTACAGTCCATCGTCGTCTGCCGTTACCAGGGCAGACATGATGCAACTTATTGCTCAGCTACCTGCACCATTTTTGTTAACTGGAGACTTCAATGCCCACCATCCCCTTTGGGGCTCTCCAGCATCCTGCCCGAGGGGCTCCCTGTTAGCAGACCTTTTCAACCAGCTCAATCTCGTCTGCCTCAATACTGGCGCCCCTACTTTTCTTTCGGACACAACTCACACCTATTCCCATTTAGATCTCTCTATATGTACTCCCCAACTTGCACGCCGGTTCGAGTGGTATGCACTTTCTGATACATATTCGAGCGACCACTTCCCGTGTGTTATCCATCTCCTGCAGCATACCCCCTCTCCGTGCTCATCTCGTTGGAACATCTCCAAAGCAGACTGGGGGCTCTTCTCTTCCAGGGCGACGTTTCAGGATCAAACATTCACAAGCTGCGATAGTCAGGTCGCACACCTCACGGAAGTCATTCTCACTGCTGCTGAATATTCCATCCCTCACCCTACTTCTTCTCCACGTCGCGTACCGGTCCCCTGGTGGACCACAGCATGTAGAGACGCTTTACGTGCTCGTCGACGTGCTTTACGCACCTTTCACCGCCACCCTACAGTGGCGAATTGTATCAATTATAAACGACTACGTGCACAGTGTCGTCGTATTATTAAAGAAAGCAAGAAAGCCAGCTGGGCTGCTTTCACAAGCACCTTCAACAGTTTTACTCCTTCTTCTGTTGTCTGGGGTAGCCTGCGCTGGCTATCTGGCACTAAGGTCCACTCACCAGTTTCTGGCTTGACGGTCGTGAATGACGTCCTTGTGGCCCCTGAGGCTGTCTCCAATGCCTTCGGCCGCTTTTTCGCAGAGGTTTCGAGCTCCGCTCATTACCACCCTGCCTTCCTCCCCCGCAAACAGGCAGAGGAGGCTAGGCCACCTAACTTCCGTTCCTCGGATCGTGAAAGTTATAATGCCCCATTCACCATGCGGGAACTCGAAAACGCACTTGGCCGATCACGGTCCTCCGATCCAGGGCCTGATTCTATTCATATTCAGATGCTGATGAACCTTTCTCCTGCGGGTAAAGGTTTTCTTCTTCGTACTTACAATCGCATCTGGATTGAGGGACATGTTCTCGCATGCTGGCGCGAGTCTATTGTTGTCCCGATTCCTAAGCCGGGGAAGGACAAGCACTTGCCTTCCAGTTATCGACCCATCTCGCTTACCAGCTGTGTCTGTAAAGTGATGGAGCGACTGGTTAACTCTAGATTGGTTTGGCTGCCCGAGTCTCGACGCCTACTTACCAATGTACAATGTGGATTTCGTAGGCGCCGGTCTGCTGTTGACCATCTGGTTACCTTGTCGACCTTCATTATGAATAACTTCTTGCGGAAGCGCCCGACCGCGGCTGTGTTCTTTGATTTGGAGAAGGCTTACGACACCTGTTGGAGGGCGGGCATTCTCCGCACCATGCATACATGGGGCCTTCGCGGTCGCCTCCCTCTTTTTATTCGTTCCTTTTTAATGGATCGACAGTTCAGGGTACGTGTGGGTTCTGTCCTGTCAGACACGTTTCGCCAGGAGAATGGGGTGCCACAGGGCTCAGTTTTGAGCGTCGCTCTCTTCGCCATAGCGATCAATCCAATAATGGATTGCCTCCCAGCAGATGTATCAGGCTCCCTTTTCGTGGACGATTTTACCATCTATTGCAGCGCGCAGCGTACGCGTTTCCTGGAGCGCTGTCTTCAGCGTTCTCTTGACCGTCTTTACTCGTGGAGTGTCGCCAATGGCTTCCGTTTTTCTGCCGAGAAGACGGTCTGTATTAACTTCTGGCGCTACAAAGAATTTCTACCACCGTCTTTACGACTCTGTCCCGTTGCTCTCCCATTCGTGGAGACAACAAAATTTTTAGGTCTTACATTTGACAGGAAACTTAGTTGGTCTCCACATGTGTCTTATTTGGCTGCCCGTTGTACCCGTTCTCTCAATGTCCTCCGTGTTCTCAGTGGTATGTCGTGGGGAGCGGATCGAACCGTCCTACTTCGCCTATATCGGTCGATCGTCCGCTCCAAGCTGGATTATGGGAGCTTCGTATACTCCTCTGCACGGCCATCCATCTTACGCCGCCTCAACTCCATACAACATCGGGGTTTACGACTTGCGATCGGCGCGTTTTATACTAGTCCCATCGAGAGTCTTCATGCTGACGCTGGTGAGTTGCCACTCACCTACCGGCGCGACATACTGCTTTGTCGGTATGCCTGTCGGCTACTGGCAATGCCCGACCACCCATCTTATCGTTCCTTTTTTGATGACTCTTTCGACAGTCAATACGGGTTGTATGTCTCCGCCCTGCTACCCCCTGGAGTTCGCTTTCGTCGCCTCCTTCAACACCTTCATTTTTCACTCCCTGCAACCTTTTGAGTGGGCGAAAGCCACACGCCACCTTGGCTCCAGGCTCATGTTCGCGTCCACCTTGACCTCTGCTCGCTCCCGAAGGAGGTTACCCCCGATTCAGTCTACCACTCCCGTTTTGTCGAACTTCGTTCGAAGTTCATTAATATGACCTTCATTTATACAGATGGCTCTAAGACCAATGACGGGGTCGGGTGTTCTTTTGTTGTCGGGGCACACAGTTTCCAATATCGGCTCCATGGCCATTGTTCGGTCTTCACAGCTGAGCTCTTTGCCCTCTACCAGGCTGTCCTTTACATCTGGCGCCACCGACATTCTGCATATGTCATCTGCTCCGATTCCCTGAGCGCTATCCAGAGCCTCGGTGATCCGTACCCGGTTCACCCTTTCGTGCACCGGATCCAACGCTCTCTTCAGCAGCTGGTGGACGTCGGTTCTCCGGTTAGCTTTATGTGGGTTCCTGGCCATGTCGGTATCCCTGGGAACGAAGCTGCAGATGCCGCGGCCAAGGCTGCGGTCCTCCAGCCTCGGACAGCTTCTTGTTGTGTCCCTTCGTCAGATTGTAGCAGGGTAATTTGTCGGCGCATTGTCTCGCTGTGGCATGCCGATTGGGCTGCACTTACCGACAACAAGCTTCGGGCCTTAAAACCTCTTCCCGTGGCTTGGACGTCCTCCTCACGCCCTTCTCGGCGGGAGGAGGTAGTTTTGGCCCGGTTGCGAATTGGCCACTGCCGGTTCAGCCATCGCCATCTGCTGACGGCTGCGCCGGCGCCGTTCTGCCCATGTGGGCAATTGCTGACGGTCCGCCACATTTTAACGTCTTGTCCGAATTTTCACACCCTGCGTCTCGATATTGGCATGCCATGTACTGTAGAAGCCATTTTAGCGGATGACCCACGAGCAACTGCTCGCGTTCTTCATTTTATCAATTTGACAACCCTCTCAAAGGACATTTGATTATGCTGTTTTCTTTTTTAATCCTATGCCTGTCAGTATGTCTTTCATCATGTTTTCCGTTTCGTTGCTGTTTTAAACTTGTGACTCGCGGTGCATTCCTAAAGTAGTCTGGGCGCTAATGACCTAAAACCACAAAAAACAAAAAAAAAACGTGGGTTAGGTGAAGGCGCAACGTGGGTTAGGTGAAGGCGCAACGTGGGTTAGGTGAAGGCGCAACGTGGGTTAGGTGAAGGCGCAACGAGGGTTAGGTGAAGGCGCAACGAGGGTTAGGTGAAGGCGCAACGTGGGTTAGGTGAAGGCGCAACGTGGGTTAGGTGAAGGCGCAACGTGGGTTAGGTGAAGGCGCAACGTGGGTTAGGTGAAGGCGCAACGTGGGTTAGGTGAAGGCGCAACGTGGGTTAGGTGAAGGCGCAACGTGGGTTAGGTGAAGGCGCAACGTGGGTTAGGTGAAGGCGCAACGTGGGTTAGGTGAAGGCGCAACGTGGGTTAGGTGAAGGCGCAACGTGGGTTAGGTGAAGGCGCAACGTGGGTTAGGTGAAGGCGCAACGTGGGTTAGGTGAAGGCGCAACGTGGGTTAGGTGAAGGCGCAACGTGGGTTAGGTGAAGGCGCAACGTGGGTTAGGTGAAGGCGCAACGTGGGTTAGGTGAAGGCGCAACGTGGGTTAGGTGAAGGCGCAACGTGGGTTAGGTGAAGGCGCAACGTGGGTTAGGTGAAGGCGCAACGTGGGTTAGGTGAAGGCGCAACGTGGGTTAGGTGAAGGCGCAACGTGGGTTAGGTGAAGGCGCAACGTGGGTTAGGTGAAGGCGCAACGTGGGTTAGGTGAAGGCGCAACGTGGGTTAGGTGAAGGCGCAACGTGGGTTAGGTGAAGGCGCAACGTGGGTTAGGTGAAGGCGCAACGTGGGTTAGGTGAAGGCGCAACGTGGGTTAGGTGAAGGCGCAACGTGGGTTAGGTGAAGGCGCAACGTGGGTTAGGTGAAGGCGCAACGTGGGTTAGGTGAAGGCGCAACGTGGGTTAGGTGAAGGCGCAACGTGGGTTAGGTTAAGGTAGAAGTTGGGTTAGGTTAAGGTAGAAGTTGGGTTAGGTTAAGGTAGAAGTTGGGTTAGGTTAAGGTAGAAGTTGGGTTAGGTTAAGGTAGAAGTTGGGTTAGGTTAAGGTAGAAGTTGGGTTAGGTTAAGGTAGAAGTTGGGTTAGGTTAAGGCAGAAGTTGGGTTAGGTTAAGGTAGAAGTTGGGTTAGGTTAAGGTAGAAGTTGGGTTAGGTTAAGGTAGAAGTTGGGTTAGGTTAAGGTAGAAGTTGGGTTAGGTTAAGGTAGAAGTTGGGTTAGGTTAAGGTAGAAGTTGGGTTAGGTTAAGGTAGAAGTTGGGTTCGGTTAAGGTAGAAGTTGGGTTCGGTTAAGGTAGAAGTTGGGTTCGGTTAAGGTAGAAGTTGGGTTACGGGATGGTGTGTATGTGTGGGGTGGGTGTGGCGAGGTTCGTTGATAGAGATGATAGTAAGTGGATGCCTGAGGCACTATCAGATATGTCACGTCAGGATGCACTTGTGGCTCATGGCAGGCGACGCGCCCGTTCCGTGCTTGTGGTAAAGGAGTGGCAGACCTGTGACTTTCATTCCTGCCATTGTTTATGTGCTGTGAGACGCGGCAGTGTGGTGCTGTTGGGTGCACCCCTGTGTAGGACATGTGTGGGTGTTGGTGGCTTATCTGAGGAATGGAGGTTGTCGGAAGAGTGGGATATTCTGTTTTCTGGTTGGACCTCCCGATCTGGTTATCATAGTGTGGATGGCGTACTGTGGCGGAGAGGATGCACTGGATGTTGTTCCATGCTGGTACTTACATATTGTGTCTGCGTCTGTTACAGGCAGAGAGTAGTGTGAGATAGAGTGTCTGGCTGACGTGTGGTTCACATTGTGTGCACAGAGTTTCAGCATGTATAGGGACAGTTGTATGAGTTATCTATATTCCGATGGCTCTGCGTGTATTACTAAGCACCGCCGTGTATAAGCTTAATGTAGTTCCAGTCATGTGCTGTTCTATCTCTGTACAATAGTAGCGGTGCGACTCCACTACCTAGCTACTCCTCGTGGCAGCTTCCCCCGGTGTACGGCATATGATTATGAGCAATCAGTCTATTAGTCAAAACCGGTGGTGCGACAACGTCACATATCTGGGGTGGGGGACGCTACACTGTGCCGGTGGGTCAACGCTGCGTAACACTTTCCCCACACTGGAGGCCCGGACCCTCATTGCTCGTCCGAGTAATATATTGAGGAGTGCACTTAGCGATTGCCCCGAGTCTTTGCGACTGCGAGTTCAACGCCCACGGGGACCGACGTGGCCGGGGCGCCTGCTAGCTGATCACTCAGCATCGGAATCCGTACACTGAGCAACGCGGTCGCGCACAGACTTACAGCATGTATTGGGACATTTTTTTTTTTTTTTTTTTTTTTTTTTACATTTAGTTGTAACGTACATTACCCACTGCCTAGGTTACAATAGTGGGTACTAATTACTAAACAGAACTACGTTTTACATCAAGCAGTACTTCTACTCTACAAAACTGTTGTTAGTTACATATGTTATTTGAACATAGGCCTCTTAGCCGCTCCGGATTTCCGGGAGCGTTGCCCGTCCCTACCGCGAGGAGGTGGGCCGTCTACTAACTAGAGAACCACTGCTGTTTTTTGACAAATTATTTTCTCCCTCCAGCACCCTTTATTTACACAATGCTACACAAAACTACATCTACAACATACAAAATTACAATATACAGCGCTTCTGCGCTATCTGCATATACAAAAAACTTTAATACATGAAAAAAGAAAATTACAAAATGCATGCGCTTCTGCGCTATTTGTAAACATAAGTAATATTGTCTTTAGAAGATCTATTGATTAATTATTGTCGCAGTATTTACAATTACAATGTCCAGCGGGGAATTTCGCATATTGGATACAACTCTTCATGAAACGCAAGATATAGGGGTGGATTGCAACTTATGAGTGCGGGAAAAGTCCGCCGTTCATCCGCTGGAGTTGCGAGTTGGGCTGTTGGGGTGGAGCAGGTACGGGTGCGGGAGGAGTGATTGTCGGTCGACCAATTTGTGCGGCGCAGGCACTGGCGTTGGGGCTCCTGAGGTGGTCAGAGGATGCAGTCTTTGTGCGTGGGGTCGGAAAATGTGTACTGTCGGCCCAGCGACGTCGTAGTCAGCTTGTGTCTTATAGGTGGCGGTATCGTCGTTCCAGGGGTCATGTTGTGGGAGATCTACACATGGCGTTATTTTTTGTGGTGCGCTGGACATGGTGGATGTAGTGTTGTCAGATGCGCGTAGATGGAGGTATTGCATGTGGTTTCGTCGTATTTGCATAGATGGCGGTGCTGTGTTTTGGCGTAGTTTCGTTGAATTCCTGTAGATGGAGGTGTCGTTTATGGGCTGGATGTCAATGTAGTGTAGTCACTTTCCGAGAGATGTCTTTCTTGTGCCCGTCGGTGGCATTGTCAACGTCGTCCAATAGAGGGCGGTATGGTGTCGTCACACAATAGGCGCTGTCGTCCCTTTATTGTCCACATTGACGTCGGCGGTACGAGAGGGTGCGCGCGTCTGTAACATCCGTCGGAGTGGTGCGACCATTCTCCCGTTCTTTATATGGCATTTATTTATTGCTGGCGTCTAGTTCGCTTGTGCGCCTACAAATGTGCCGCATCGCTCCCTACGGACTTATCACCACCCACACTAGCCGCCCCGGGGACTTGCTAACGACACACCCTATCCCAAGTCTATTTTCTTGCGAAGCATCATGTGTTATTATATTTTATTTCACATCCATTGTGTAGAGGTTTTGTAGTTCACCGTACTGCGGTGGACGCTGTGTTACCACACGCCGGGGGGGGACGGCGAAAACGTACCGTTGACCACCGGGCACCGCCCGACACCCGCCCGACACCGCCGCCTCCACGCGACGCGCCGACCGGTGGGCTGACAGCATCCGTCTGGCACCCATCGCGGCACCCCATCTCCGGCCGCCAAAGCGATACGCTGTAGAGCGGCCGAACACTGCGCGCCCGGCCAACGCCGCCGCGTACCCCGTGCACGGAGGCGGCACCCATCGCAGCGCCCGCGCCAGCGGCAGGCGGCCCGCAAACCGATACGCCCCGGTCCGCCGCATCCAATGCAGCGCCCTGGGTGCGGCGCGCCCGGCCGGACCGATACGCCCAGAGATGAGACACACAAGAAACAAGCATGGGGGGGGGGGGGCACACTTCCCCCTGTCGCCCAGCCGCGGGGGTCTCGTCTCGCGACAAGACGAATCCCCCAAGCTAGGGCTGAGTCTCAACAGATCGCAGCGTGGCAACTGCTCTACAGAGTACAACACCCCGCCCGGTACCTAAGTCGTCTACAGACGATTCCGAGTCCCGACATCGAAATATAGACACCCATGGTCGACCGGTAGGAGCAGGGCGGCGCCGGGAACAGATCCCAGACAGCGCCGCCCGAGTGCCCCGTCCGGCAAACAAGTTGGGCCTGTAGGGCGCGGCGCCACGTGGGTCGACCGCGCCTAGTAAAGTCACGTATTTTCGAGCCTTTCGACCCTCGGGACTCCTTAGCGATATCGTTGCCACAATGGCTAGACGGGATTCGGCCTTAGAGGCGTTCAGGCTTAATCCCACGGATGGTAGCTTCGCACCACCGGCCGCTCGGCCGAGTGCGTGAACCAAATGTCCGAACCTGCGGTTCCTCTCGTACTGAGCAGGATTACTATCGCAACGACACAGTCATCAGTAGGGTAAAACTAACCTGTCTCATGACGGTCTAAACCCAGCTCACGTTCCATATTAGTGGGTGAACAATCCAACGCTTGGCGAATTCTGCTTCGCAATGATAGGAAGAGCCGAAATCAAAGGATCAAAAAGCGACGCCGCTATGAACGCTTGGCCGCCTGACACCTCTTGCTGGAAACTCTGCAAGCCAAAAGGATCGATAGGCCGTGCTTTCGCAGTCCCTATGCGTACTGAACATCGGGATCAAGCCAGCTTATGCCCTTTTGCTCTACGCGAGGTTTCTGTCCTCGCTGAGCTGGCCTTAGGACACCTGCGTTATTCTTTGACAGATGTACCGCCCCAGTCAAACTCCCCGCCTGGCAGTGTCCTCGAATCGGATCACGCGAGGGAGTAAACTGCGCCGCACACGCGGACGCGCCGACGCACACGGGACGCACGGCACCCGCAGGCTTGCACCCACACGCACCGCACGCTGTGGCGCACGGACATGGAGCCGCGGTGCGAACGCAACCCAAACACGCTTTGCTCGAGAACACCGTGACGCCAGGTTGTTATACCACGACGCACGCGCTCCGCCCAATCGAGTAAGTAAAGAAACAATGAAAGTAGTGGTATTTCACCGGCTATGTTGCCATCTCCCACTTATGCTACACCTTTCATGTCACCTCACAGTGCCAGACTAGAGTCAAGCTCAACAGGGTCTTCTTTCCCCGCAAATTTTTCCAAGCCCGTTCCCTTGGCAGTGGTTTCGCTAGATAGTAGATAGGGACAATTACAATTTTTTTTTTTTTTTTACAATTAGCAAAATTTCTAACTAAAGCCCACCACCTTGGTAACTAAAGTGGGCTGTACAATGACTTTTATTTATTGTAATGTTACAACTTACAGTGGTTTTTATTTATTAATTACAATAATTGATACAATGATAGAACGATTCTGGCCTCTTAGCCGCTCCGGATGACCTGGAGTGTTGCCCATCCCTAACCATGTGGAGGTGGGCCAGGCTCTACTTCCAGCAAAACCACCTGTTTTTATTTAATTTTAACTCCCAAAAGCCATCCCTTTATTACAAAAGATTGTTATGTAACAATTCTACATTTACAATAATCTTTTTCTACACTACAAAACTACGTGCTAGTTACAAAAACATACAATGAAAAGATCTTTACAATGTTTACTGGTTGTTAGTTTACAATTTGTTAGTTTACAATTTGTTCACAGTTCTTATACTCTACATCAATTTTCTTAGTTACATTTAGTATTTTTAAGCTATTGACTGTTAATTACATTTTGTACATTATGTTAATCTCAATACATTTGTTAGTCGCAAGTTGATTATTTTACAATTCAATTCAATTTAATTTAATATAGCCATATAAGCTCTAATTCCAGTTCTTTTGTCATCATCATCTTTACTTTATCTATATATTTTACATGATTGGTATATTAGTCATTTCTGGGAATTAGTATGGATCAGCATGAAGCCGAAACCTTCCAAGGCTCACACCCCGAGACATCCCCCTAAGCTATTTCGCAATAGATAGGGGAGTCTCACCTACTCACCCCAACTTGCCCTCAATGCTGTCCTGTGTAATACGTGTTACGCCCAGGGCAGTGGCGGTCAGGCCCCGGATCAGCCATGCCACCGAGGGCAGAAGAATTTCTGCCCATCGGGGTGGTCAGGCCCCGGCCAGCCAATCCACTTACCATGGGAGTCTGTATTTTCTGGAGTTGTCATTGATTGATGCCGATACCACTCAGACCTGCTGAGAGGTAAGGCGTTTCTCCCCTAGGTTTTATTCGTCAGTAATTCTCTCAAACACTGTTCTTGCTGATTTTGAAATTTGATCTACCAATCTTTGTAAACTGTTACATTTTTCTGGGTCTCTTATTATGTCAATTAACTGATGACCACGAAGTTCCTGCCTGTGCTCCGAGACAGACTGCCCGAATGCTGGACACTCAAAAACTCCATGATCTGGCGTCCCTTCAGGGGCGCCACAGACACACTCTGGTGAGGGTTGGCTTCCTATCCGACACAAATGCGTCGGGTAGGGTCCGTGCCCAGTCAGGAAATGAATTATTCCTTGTGTTGGCAAGAGATGTTTTATCTGTAATCTTTGTCTTACGTTTGGGAGGAGGTTATACACCCTTCTCCCAGTGTCCGAATTTTGCCATTCTGTTTGCCACGTATCCAAGGCCCAAGATTTTATTTCCTTTACATTTACTAAGTGTCTCCCCGTTATCTCATGAATTTTGTCATGCGCTTGTTTTTGAAGCCAAATTATTGAAGCATTCTGTCGTACAAGTATGTCTAACGGGCAGAAGCCCATTAGGACAAGTAGAGCATCTGTGGGTGTGGTGCCGAAGGCACCAACACAACGTATAATGATGTTACGTTGTATGCGTCATACCGACTGTGCGGGTCTCACCAGAGCGAGCCTGTGGGCCCACGCACTGGCCCCATACCCCACAATCGGTGCGAGGATGGAATTGTGATACATTTTGGTAGCCACAGGAGGTACATGGTAACGTCTTTGGCCTATACTTATCAGCTTATTGAAGATATTTGTGGCCTTTATCGCAACATGTCCTATATGTGGGGTATATGACCAGGCCTCGTCAATGTATACACCTAGATATCTTAAGGTTTTTTGTCTTGTCACTATTCTGTTATTTATTCTTACTGTGGGATCACGTGCAAGCTTTCCCTTTAACAGTATATATGATGACTTATGTGGTGCAATTTATAACTTAGTCACTGCACCACCGCATTAATATTTCTGATGCAAGTGCAGCTCGATTTTCTATTTCCAAACGACTGTTACCCTCCACCATTATGAAGAGGTCATCAGCATAGGCAACCGCACCAAGTACTGCATTGCTTTCTTGTAATGCATGCAACAAAGGGTCCATGTTTATGTCCCAAAAAATGGGGCCACACACTGAACCCTGAAGGCATCCCTTCGTTATTGGTTTGGACACTACAGCACCTGGAGCGGAGATCCTAGCAACTCTATCTTGACAGTAATCCCTCAGACAGCCATATAGTGACACCGGACACTCAATTTCCCGCAAACGGGAGAAAAGCGCCGGCCACCACAGGCTATCGAAGGCACCAGATATATCCACCGTGATTCCTAATACATACCGACTGGTGGAGGAGCGAGCCGTGTCGGCCACTTTATTAATGGCATCTGATGTCGATTTACCCTTCCTAAAGCCGTACTGCAACTCGCTCATGCCGCGCAGTATTCTGTGGCTCGACAGTCTATGCACGAGTAGCTTCTCCAGAGTCTTTCCCAGGACGTCCAACAGGCAGATCGGTCTGTACGACTTAGGAACTGTGGGATCTTTATTCGGGTCTTTCTTAGTAATGACGACCGCCGCAGTTTTCCATTTCGTTGGGAAGCGTTGAGTTTTTCGACAGTGGTTGAAGATAACTGTAAGACATGGAGCCAGCTTGCGTACCAAATGCTGCAGGACCTCTGCAGAAATTGCGTCTGGTCCTGGAGCCTTCCGCCTGGCGAAGGAGTTTACTGCATTTACTACCTCCTCCTGTGAGAAGGGGTAGACATTAAGTTCATTATAGTATGGCTCCTCAACTGCCTGTCTCAGCATGGCTTGCCTTTCTGTGTCGTTTCCTGGATCGTCGTCTGGCAAGAGAACTCTGAGTAATTCCTCAGCAGTCTGTTGCCAGTTTGTCGTCATTATACCTGTGTCCGCTATCCTCACTGTTGACAGGAGCATTGGTGAGTGGATCTTCTCCCTCACAATCTTGTATGGAACCCCCCAGGGGTCCAAAACAAGATGCGAGTGCACAAAGTCCTCCCAACTTTTCTGTCTGTGCTTTGTTAAGGATTCCTGGAAGTTCCTTTTTTGTCTCCTGTAAATTGACAAATGATACTGTCTTGCGTCCTGGGTAAAGGCTCGTTGATAGAGACGACGAGCTCTCCTCATACCCTGCCGGAGCCTGGTAAGCTCAGGAGGCCACGGAGCTTTCGCTCTGCGGATGTACCTCTTCTTTAATGGCACAGAGGCAGCAACAGCCGTCTTTATAGAGGTTACAAGAGCTTCTACTGCTTCATCGAGGACAAAAGCATGATTTACCAACTCTGGAGGACGGCACTCCGCCTCGAGCAGGTCCCAATTGGCTTTCCCGTAGTCTAATTGCATTATCCATTCGTCAGAAACATGTACTACGCCCAGTGAAATTACAAATTCTATCAAGTTATGATCACTTGTTGTTAATCCATCGTGAACATGCCAGTTTCTGATCTTATCTCTTACATTTTCCGTGGATAATGTTACATCAATATATGATTCTGCACCCGCTCTACTTCTGTATGTGGGTGGATTTCCAGGTAGGTTCTCCACCTGGAGGTGGTGCTCCATTATCAAGTCCTCGAGTGCACTACCTCGAGCATCTTGCACAGGACTATGCCACAAGGAGGATTTAGCATTACTGTCCATAGTTATTATCACTAGATTTCCTTGTAGCGCTCTCAGGACACGAGAGAGATGTTGCAAATAGGGTTCAATGTTATCTCTAAATTGGCAATAAACATTTACCAAATACCAGGTCGTGTTCATTAGATTCACTTGAACTACTGAGATGTGAGAAGTACAAAATTGTGTTATAACAGTTGTTTTAATTAATTTATTCAAAATTATAATGGTAGACATAGGATTTCCCCTGTTGAAATAACCTGAGCCGTCACAGGAAAGCCAGTGACCTTGACAGAGGCGGAGTAAGGCTCCTGTATTAGTATTATATCTACCTCATTTTCCTCAGTCATTTTTCTAAGTTCCTGCGTGACGGTATTACTTCTCATAGCATTTAATTGATAAACCTTGACAGATGCCATTACGGATGTCTAGTATAATAGTGATCTTCAGGCCACTTCTTGCAGGGATCGAAACCAATTCTCCCATACATCATCACCATTTCTGTATATAGCTTTTCTATGTCAAAAACCCTGCCCCGTCTTTGAAAGACCCTGTGAACTAGAATCAGTAACTCTTTGTGATCACATGGCAGATTTAAAGATGCCAACTGTATGCAATCAACGTCCTCCAGAGTTGGGAATGTTATTTTCTTCCCGTTCGGATGCCCAACACGTACAAGCTGTCTCGGAGCAACCATCAAAATAGACGGCTCCTCTAGTCGAGATAACATTATTGCGTCTTCGCACATACTGTATACATCTCCGGGAGGACATGCATTATATGTATATATATCTACCTTGTTACAAGGTATATCTACAGACTGGGATAAGGTTAACATCTGCAAGGGACCACCACCTGACACCAAATTGTCTATCAAGGAATCTACACTACGTGTTTGGTCTGCTTCCGTACTCGCCAAGGCGCCGTCCTCTCTTATTCCTCGACCGGCAAGGATTCAGCTGTCGCTGGCCCCGCGCTGCTCGCACCTCCAGTAGCCCCCAATGCCTCAGGCGGCACGGGGGGCCCATCCCGGGCCGACCCCCCAGGGGGTCCACAACTCTTTTGTGGACACGTGCGTAGCGAGCACGGGACCCCGAGCTAATGTGGCCCTCCTTCCTTTCCGGGCTGCATACCTTCCCTTTCCGCATCCTTCCCCATCCCCCATCTTCGCCCTCCCCCCCTCACCTCTGGCTCTTTCCTTCCTTTTCTCCCCCTCTGGGGGAATGGTTTGTGCCTACGTCCGGAGACGGACGCTTGTAAATGTACCACATTCTTCGCCTTCCTTACTTGTAAGTCTTCATCCTTCCTTTGTACTTCTCTTTTCCTTACCTCTTCTCTCTACCTTTTTCTCCGCTGCGGCGTTTGAGACCTCTTTTTTCCTTTCCCTTTCTCTTTCTTCCTCCCTGTGCGTGTCTGAAGGCCGACCCACGCACTTCCATGCGTAGCCGGTGACGGGGTAACGCGTAATTCCCCGCCCCGGGTAGACAGGTAGGACACGTACGTACCCCCTGGTAACGGCCAGGCCCAGGGAGGGGTGATTACCCGAGCTGATACCTTCCGAAAGTGCCGATTGGTCCCTCCATCCGTTTGTCGGGAGGTGTGACCTGAGGTGTGAACAATCACCTAAGGCGGGAGTGCCCTCAGAGAGGGCCCCCACAAGGAAGGAGCGCGCCATCGGAGACGCCGGTAATCATGGGGGATTCTTCCGCAATGGTTTCCTCACCTTCCACTATGTCTGCTCACAAACGTAAATTCACTGAGTCTCAACCACAGTCAGTTCTTCCATCGTTGCCACAGTTCCTTGTTGTTTCTCGGTCTGATGAAGGTCACGACTTCTCCACGGTCAACCCTTTCATTATTCAGAAAGGTGTCGACGCAATTGCAGGTCCTGTAAAGTCTTGTTCCAGATTACGGAATGGCACCCTGTTGCTAGAAACACACAGTGCCCTCCAGGCACAAAAATTGCTGCGTACCTCACTACTACACACTTTCCCTGTCCGGGTGGAACCGCACCGTACCTTAAATTCCTCGCGTGGAGTCGTTTATACACGCTCCCTCGATGGACTGTCTGACGAAGAAATTCAGCACTACCTGTCAGACCAGGGCGTAACGGCTGTTCATAGGGTTATGAAAAGGGTTGACACGAAGATCATTCCAACCCGCACTGTGTCTTTGACATTTGACAAAGTGCAACTCCCATCGAAATCACCTTTAGTGCCACGGTCGTCCGATCGGCTAGCGCAAAGATCGCCCGTTCAACTTCACCACTTTCGCCTGCCCACTCTATGGCTCACTCTTCGTCGGGTTCTGCTAAATCTCGAGCCCAAAAGTCCGACACCAAGTCTTCGAAGAAAGAGCATACTCGTGAAGAGTTTTTACGTACGGCAACTTCACCATCATCGGTTCCTCCTTCCTCTAAACCTCATACTTCCAAGAAGGCTACAAAGAAACCCAGTTCCTCTCCTTCTCCGCCAAGGCGTGTCCCATCCACAGCGCCACCTGGCGGAAATCGCCCTCGGCCGTCTTCTGTGTCGCCGAGGCGCACTGCTGGTGGCCGGTCAACCGGCCGATCGCTGGTGGCAGGAGCTGCTCCTGCCCAACCTATGGATCAGGATCTTCTGCCTTCGGCTGAATGCCATTCCATGCTGTCGGTCGCAAGCTCTGAGCAGTCGTTGAGTTGACAGCACCCTTGGTCACATTCCTCCATTTTCTGTTCACCCTATGTCCATTATCCACTGGAATATCCGCGGCATTCGAGCCAATCGGGATGAATTGTCGATCCTCTTACGATCCTACTCGCCGGTCATCTTCTGTCTTCAGGAAACAAAGCTGCGTCCTAATGACCGCTTTGTTCTCCCTCATTTTCAGTCCGTCCGATATGACCTCCCCTCTGTGGAAGGCACTCCAGCCCATGGAGGACTCATGATTCTTCTCCATGAAACTCTCCATTATCATCCAATCCCATTAGACAGTTCCTTCCAAGCTGTCGCCGTCCGTCTTTCCCTTTCTGGATACACGTTCTCTCTTTGTACTGTATACATTCCATCGTCCACACCAATGGCACGAGCTGATCTCCTTCATCTTCTTGGTCAGCTTCCACCCCCCTATTTGCTGGTTGGGGACTTCAATGCCCACCACCCGCTTTGGGGATCTCCACATCCTTGTCCACGTGGCTCCCTATTGCTAGACGTCTTCCACCAAGCGGATCTAGTTTGCCTCAACACTGGGGTCCCCACGTTTTTGTCTGCCTCCACGACAAATTTCTCTCATTTGGACCTTGCGATCGGTACTGTTCCGCTAGCTCGGCGCTTCGAATGGTTCGCACTTGATGATACACACTCGAGTGACCACTTTCCATGTGTCCTTAGGCTGCAGCCTCAACTGCCATATATGCGCCCGCGACGCTGGAAGTTTGCCCAAGTCGATTGGACACTTTTTTCGTCTCTAGCGACATTCGATGACCGTCGCTTTCCCAGCGTCGACGATGAGGTCACACATATTACCGACGTTATTCTTACAGCTGCGGAAAGTTCAATACCACGCACCTCCGAATTGCCCCGGCGCCCCCCAGTTCCTTGGTGGAACGAGGCATGCCGTGACGCAATCCGTGAGCGGCGACGTGCTCTTCGCATTTTCCGTCACCATCCTACTTTGGCAAACTGTATCCGCTATAAGCAACTCCGTGCGCGATGCCGTCGCGTCATCCGCGATAGCAAGAAGGCAAGCTGGCACTTCTTTATTAGCTCATTTAACACCTTCACTCCCTCCTCGGAAGTTTGGAGTCGGCTTCGACGGTTCTCAGGCGCGCCTAGTTTCTCCCCGGTCTCTGGGCTCACTGTCGCGCATGATACCTTAGTGGACCCTGTCGCAATTTCTAACTCATTGGGTCAGCACTTTGCTGAGATTTCGAGCTCTTCAAATTACCCGCCAGCGTTTCTCCCGAAGAAACGTGCAGCGGAAGTGCGACCTCTTGCTTTCTCCTCTCAAAATCGCGAAAGCTACAATACTGTTTTCTCCATGCGGGAACTCCAACATGCCCTCTCTTCTTCCCGCTCCTCCGCCCCTGGATCGGATGGTATCCATGTCCAAATGTTGCTGCATTTATCAACCCATAGTCTGCGTTACCTCCTTCGCCTTTATAATCGAATTTGGACCGACAGTACCTTTCCCAGACGATGGCGGGAAGCTATCGTCGTTCCCATTCCGGAACCTGGAAAGGACAAACATCTCCCCTCTAGCTATCGCCCCATTTCTCTCACGAGTAGTGTCTGTAAGATTTTGGAGCGTATGGTAAATTACCGTTTAGCTTGGTGGCTGGAATCACGCAGTCTTTTAACACCTGCCCAATGCGGATTCCGAAAGCATCGCTCTGCAGTTGACCATCTTGTTGCTCTCTCCACTTATATCATGAACAATTTTCTCCGGAAACGCCAAACGGTAGCAATATTTTTTGATCTGGAGAGAGCATACGATACCTGTTGGAGGACAGGCATCCTCCGCACACTGTTCTCTTGGGGCTTTCGAAGCCGGCTGCCCCTTTTTCTTCGCGAATTTATGGCGGAGCGAACATTTAGGGTGCGGGTGAACACTACTCTCTCCCGTACTTTCTCTCAAGAAAACGGGGTACCCCAGGGCTCCGTGCTGAGTGTTGTACTGTTTGCCATCGCTATAAATCCAATTATGGATTGTCTCCTTCCTGACGTCTCGGGCTCCCTCTTTGTGGACGATTTTGCGATCTACTACAGCTCTCAACGGACCAGCCTTGTTGAACGACGTCTTCAAGGATGTCTCGATCACCTCCACTCTTGGAGCATCGAAACCGGCTTCCGTTTCTCTCCCAGTAAGACAGTTTGTGTTAATTTTTGGCGACGCAAGGAGGTTCTTCCGCCTTCCTTACATCTAGGTTCTGTCAACCTTCCGTTTTCAGACGTCACTAGATTCTTGGGTCTTATGTTTGACAGAAAACTGTGCTGGTCCTCCCACGTTTCCTATCTTTCGGCTCGCTGTCTGCGAACGCTCAACACCCTCCGTGTCCTGAATGGTACCTCCTGGGGAGCGGACCGAGTGGTCCTTCTCCGCCTCTATCGCGCCTTAGTGCGCTCGAAACTCGACTATGGAAGCATAGTCTACTCCTCTGCTCGGCCGTCTATTCTTCGGCGTCTCGACTCTATCCACCACCGTGGATTACGTTTAGCGTCTGGAGCTTTTTACACTAGCCCTGTGGAAAGCCTTTATGCTGAGACTGCTGAACCTCCGCTGTCCAATCGGCGAGCGGTCCTTCTGAGCCGTTATGCTAGCCATCTGTCTTCCATGCCTGCTAATCCAGCCCATGACCCTTTTTTCGACGCCTCCTTTGATGTAGGGTATGCAGGCCGCTCCTCCTCCCTACTACCCCCGGGAGTCCGCTTCCGTCAGCTGCTCCATTCTCTTTCCTTCCGCTTTCCTAAAACCTTCTTGACGGGGTACAGCACCGCCTTGGCTGCGTCTCCGGATCTGTCTGCTCCGTGATCTTTGTCAATTTCCCAAGGATGGTACACCTTCACTTGTTTATCGTCGGGCATTTGCTGCTCTATGTGCACAAATGACAGACGCCACATTTATTTACACCGACGGCTCGAAAACATCGTTGGGTGTAGGGAGTGCCTATATTGTTGGCGACGCCCCAAATCACTTTCGGCTTCCCGACCAGTGTTCGGTTTATACTGCGGAGCTTTTCGCTGTTCTCCAGGCTGTCCACTACATCCGCCGCCATCAGCGGATACAGTACGTAATCTGCTCAGATTCTCTCAGCTCTCTCCTCAGTCTCAAAGCTCTTTACCCTGTGCACCCTCTGGTCCACCGGATTCAGGACTGTCTGCGCTTGCTCCACTTGGGGGGCGTCTCGGTGGCGTTCCTCTGGCTCCCGGGACACGCTGGTATCTGTGGGAATGAGGCGGCTGATATAGCAGCCAAGGCTGCAGTTTCTCTTCCTCGGCCAGCTATTCAGTCGCTTCCCTTCACCGATCTACGGAGCGTTTTATGTCACAAAGTTGCTCATTTATGGCATGCGCATTGGTCAACACTTCCCCGCAATAAATTGCGGGAAGTGAAAGTCCTTCCTTGCGCTTGGACCTCTTCCTCCCGAACGCGTCGTCGGGAGGAGGTAATTTTAGCTAGACTCCGGATAGGGCACTGTCTTTTTAGCCATCGACACCTTTTAAGCGGCGATCCTCCCCCACTCTGTCCCCACTGCTCTCAGCTGTGGACGGTCAGACACCTTTTAATTGAATGCCCCTATTTTAATCCGTTACGCTCCCGTCTACAGCTATCGCCTGATCTATCGTTGATTTTAGCAGATGACATGCGCTCAGCCGACCGCGTTCTCCAGTTTATTAGTGACAGTGAAATTACGTCAGTCATTTGAAGTTTTATCGGGGGACCATCAAGCCCTCTCTGTAGTGGACTTTTAAGCCTTGTTTCTGCTTTTAGTGTCTCCAATTCTTTGAGTTTCGTTCCCATTTTTGCTGTTTTCCATTTTCGGTTTTTATTATTTCCTCAGTCACGGACCGGGCGCTAATGACCATAGCAGTTTTGCGCCCTAAAACCACAAACAAAAAAAAAAATCCCGGGCCGATTCTGACCTGCTGGAAATTAACCTCCACCAACGCGCCGCGTCCCTTGCTTTCTTACTAGGAGATTTATGGGTCTTTTTCGCAGCCTTCTTATGGTTCTCCATAATCGGTGCGTTGTATCTGTCGTTGTAATAGTAACTTGTATGTCGCACATTGCTTCCCCCCCCCCTTGCGGGTCCGGGGGTTAGAATAGGCCCGCGGTATTCCTGCCTGTCGTAAAAGGCGACTAAAAGGAGTCCCTCCCCCTTAAGGGGGTAGTTGGCGCCTGCGTCCGGAGACGGACGGTTCCGCGACCTCTATTTGCGGTCATTTTGCTTTTTCACTTCTCGTTTCTTCCTTCCTTTGGTTGGTTCCTTTCTTTGCTCTTCTCCACCTCGCTGTCTTCCTTACACTTTCCCCTGCAAAATCTCCTTGCCCTCTCATTGCCTTCTCATTGCCTTCTTCTCCTTGCCTTCTCATTGCCTTCTTCTCCTTGCCTTCTCTGGTCTCCGCCTCGGCGTTTGAGACAGTCTGTCCTCTCTCATTCTCCCTCTCTCTCTCCTTTTTCCTCTTCTTCCTTCCTCCATGTGCGCGCCTGAAGGCCGACACACGCGTTCGCACGCGTAGCCGGTAACGGGGTAACGCGTAATTCCCCGCCCCGGGTAGGCATGTAAGGCACGCGCGTACCCCCTGGTAAAGGCCAGGCCCGGGGAGGGGTGATTGCCTGAGCTGATACCTTCTGACCATGCCGATTGGTCCCTCCGTCTGTCTCTCGGGAGGTGTGACCTGAGGTGTAAACATTCACCTAAGGCGGGAGTGCCCTCTGAGAGGGTCCCCACAAGGAAGGAGCGCGCCATCGGAGACGCTGGCAATCATGGGGGATTCCTCCGCAATGGATTTCACTCCATCTCTCTCGACTTCTGCCCAAAAACGGAAACTTGACCAACTACCAGTGAGAAAAGTACTACCGCCTGCCCCACAGTTCCTCGTCGTTTCCCGATCTGAGGACGGAAAGGATTTTTCCTCTGTCAACCCTTTCGTTATCCAGAAGGGCGTAGATGCCATAGCCGGATCTGTCAAATCTTGTACCAGGTTGCGTAACGGTACCTTATTACTCGAAACTGAGAGCGCCTTTCAGGCACAAAAACTGCTTCGGGCCACACTCCTGTACACATTCCCTGTCCGGGTGGAGGCTCACCGAACTTTGAATTCGTCTCGTGGTGTGGTCTATACTAGATCCCTCGACGGCTTGACTGACGAGGAGATTCAATCTTTCCTCGCTGAGCAGGGCGTGACGGCTGTCCATAGGGTCATGAAAAAGGTCAAAAATGACCTTGTACCGACCCGGACACTTTTCTCGTCCTTTGACAGTGTTAAGCTGCCCTCGCGCATCAAGGCGGGCTACGAGGTTATTTCTGTTCGCCCCTATGTCCCGACACCTACGCGCTGCTACCAGTGTCAGCGTTTCAATCACACTCGACAGTCTTGTTCCAATGCGGCTAAATGTGTCACTTGTGGCAGGGATGCCCATGAGGGTGACTGTCCACCTCCGTCTCCTCGTTGTGTGAACTGTCAGGGTGACCATGCCGCATCCTCCCACGACTGTCCTGTCTATAAGGAAGAACGCTGTATCCAAGAAATTCGGGTCAAAGAGAAAGTGTCCACCTCGGCTGCTCGCAAGCTATTGGCTAGTAGGAAGCCCACGCTGCTCCCAGCGGGGAAATACAGTACTGTCCTCGCCTCTCCTCGGACTACCAGGGAGGTGGCAACCCCTTCATGCGATCTGACCTTCAGCACCACGGTCATCCGTTCGGCCAGTGCTAAGATCGCGCGGTCGACGTCTCCTCTTCCTCCCATCACCCCACAGACACCAGCCCCTTCATCAGCTTCTGCTAAGACGAAGACCCAGAAATCAGATGCACGGGCCTTCAAAAAGGAACCGTCCCGTGCAGACCTCCTACGTACCTCGACCTCCCAGCCTTCGACCGGTACTTCCACCAAACGACCTTCCAACAAGGCAAATAGGAAGCACAGTTCTCCTTCTCCGCCACGGCGCATTTCTTCTCCTGCGCCTTCTCTAGGAATTCCTCACGTTTCATCTGCTCTTCGAAATTCTGTGTGTATATACAATCCATCATATCATCCTGTGTCATGTATGTCGGTATGTCGTATAACATCATTAGTGGACGCCTTTTTCGCGGTTTCTCACAAGTAAAGTGTTGTTTTAATTGTGGATTGTTTATTAGTTTGTCTGAATCTTCTGGGGAGGCTACTTCGACAATTAGTAAATTTTTTGTTGTTCTTACTGCATTTATCTTTATTTTATCTTTCTTTGGGTCTATACTTTTTTCGAAGTTTCCTTTTGCTTTCTTTATATCCTCTCCCTTTTTTGGTTTAGCAAACAAGGTCGGGACAAGTTTCTCAACATTTTGTTTAATTACCTCCTGCACTTTTTGTCTAACTGTAGGAGTTGCAGCAACTGCTGCATATGTCTTAGTAGGCTTTTGTAGCTCTTTTCTCAATCTGTCGTTTTCGGCTTGTACTTCAGAGTACTTGCCTTCTAGTCGCGCGTGGGCTAACGCCCATTGCGCGATAGTCTCCTTGAGTACTCGTACTTGCTCGGCATTTATCTTGCCGTATTTTACACTTCGATCGAATAATCGAAGGAAGTGTGAATGTCGGTCAACGACCGACATATCATCGCCCACGTCATCATCGAAAATACGAGCATCATGCTCCGAAGCGCCAGCATCACTCTCTTTGTCTTCAGCCATGATTATAAGAGAGTGAAAGAAAAGAAGACCCGTCTGATAACCCCCGACCGGTTCCACGGGCATGAGGGGGGGGGGGCAAAGCAGCTTGTCCACCAGTCCTACCCCAGGACTAAGGGCATTTTGTCTAGCTGCAAAGGTTAAGGGCGCCGTTCCCAACGTCCTTGTCCTCCTCGCCGGCCGTGTCTCCCGAGATTTCTCCCGTCCCTTCCCCGCCGAGTGCCCCCCGCACTCCGGGAAGGCGGATTCACCTTCCGCGCTTCACCTCTTACTAGGCCAGGTTCCCACCTATTGGCCTAGGACCCGGTCCTACTCAGGTGCCGGGCCGGTCCCCTAGACTTTCAGAAGATCGCGCACATCTAACCTAGCCGCTCGATGTCACCACCTCACGGTTTGACGGAACGTGCCTCAAGGCACGGCGAAAGGTCCTCGGCGGTTCGGGTCGCGATCCCTCCCAGGTAGGCACGGCTGACGGAAACCGGGCGCAGATGTACGGCAGGCGCTCCGGGGACTTTTAACGTCGTCCAAGACGTGAGGAACTGCGGCGGGAGGACTGCAGGATTCCGGGATCGTCGTGAGACTTACCCTCATACCCTCGCCCAGCCACCGCGCTCAACTCAGGAGAGACATTTGTTATGTCTCTCGTAACGCAGGTTCCCCTGCGCCATGCACCCTTTGCTTTCGCGTGGGTTGGGGACATTTAACGTCCTGCCAGGACGGGAGTTTTACGTCCTACCTTGACACAACGACAACCCACACCTATCAACACAGCCCGGAAGGTGTTAAAGGAGTCAGTCCGGGTCTTATACGTGGAGTTTTACATCAACGAGACGGTGCGGCACTCAAGCCCAAGTTACGTTCCCCAGAGGGTCTCCACACGTACTGGGGGATCATGACCGACCATGTCTCACCCACCGCTTTTGATAATTCACGGTGGGCCACTGCGGACCAGTGTGGGTTGCACCCAGTTAAGGGCTAGCCTTTTAACGTCATGCATGGACAGCCCTTCCCGTGTTAGCTTCACCCCATCAAGGGGGGTACTGAGCCCCAGGGCCACGTAAAGGCCATGGGATAGGCCCCCGCCCCACTCAGGTTCCTCTGAGCCCTGCATTTGACACAATTTCAGGGAATAAGAGGGTCTCCTGGCGGTTTTAACCCAGTTACGGGAGGCAACACACCTCCCCCAGGTTGCGCCACGCAGACCGCTTTCCCAGGGAGTAGATAGGGACAGCGGGAATCTCGTTAATCCATTCATGCGCGTCACTAATTAGATGACGAGGCATTTGGCTATTTAAGCCGTCTTTATTCACATGCTGTGAATAATACATAAGTGAGTACCCTTACAGTGGGTTTACAAGATGTCACACACAAATATAAATATATAAAAATAAAACACACTAATGAATAGACACAGACATGGACAAAGAGGGGAATATGCCTGAGACAGCCAGGCAGCAGCTGAAGGATTGAACACACCCTAACCAACGCCAGTGCGGGGCATCGTGCGGCGGCGAGGGGCAGTCATGGTGTCGAAACGCCGCGCCGCCATAATGCTGCCCAGTAGAACTCTCGTGGCTATAGTTGACAGGTGGCCCTTTGCCACGCCCACCTCCTGCAGTGCTCTGGCAGAAGCTGGAGACCACACCCCACGCCAGCTGATGGTCGCCGACGTGGTGGTGATGTCCTGGACCGCCGGGAAGAGCTTGCGCACCTCCTCATGGACAGCCTGCCTGTCATAGACCGCAATCTTCTCATGGTGACATCGATCGAGGTCGAGGGTGTCACCGACCACCTGTGCGTCGATGATGACTGCTGCTCCTTCACGGGCTAACACGACATCCGGCTTCCGTAGTCCTTCAGATGTACGAAGGTGAGGCTCCAATAAAACGCTGAAGCCCCTTTGGCGTAGGCCTCGCGCCAGATAAGACACGACTGCATCATGTCTGGCAATGCGAGCCCCATCGCTCCTCCAACATTGCTGGATAACGTGGTTAGCCGTCTCCGTTGCATTGCAGCCACCACGGCATCTGGTGTCACCCTCCCTGCCACGCAGGAGTCGTGCCTTGGTAGGCAAGGCATTAATCCTGGCTCGTAAACAGGAAATAAAATCGCGGCCTGTGACGAACTGCCGAGTGGTGGATACCCAGCAGTGCTGCCCGGGTGTTTGGGCAGACCTACGTAGCGCAGAGCCATCAACTGAGGAGTGGAGGCGCTCGGCCCAACACCGGCCCAGTTGGTAACTGGACTTGATCATGTCCCCACGCCATTGCAGGGCGTTGTCCAGTTGGAGGATTTCCCATCGCAGTAAGTCCTGGGAAGAGTCGTCCACAGCCGCACCCAGCCCCTGCATCTTCGCCAGTCTCCTCCTTTGAAGAAGTGGACCAAGCCAGCGGGCTGATGGAACCCCGAAGCCCCCATGAGTTATTGGGGCATGGAAGTATCCGACAGGTGTATCCGCTGGCAGATGCAGCCAGGCACGAACGGCTGCATGCACACAGACATCCAGGGATGAGAGGGCCCCTAGACGAGTTCTCCCCAAGGCTAGACCGTGGTAGATACCCGGAAGGATTATAGATCGAAGGGAATACACTCTCTGCTGAGGCTTTAGTGGAGCACGCTTGATGATGTCAAGCTGCTTCTCGACCTCCCGCCGAGGATGGAACAAACTTCGTCCGCACGTGGTGAATTGCAGTCCCAAATACTTAAGTGTATCTCCCATCGCCAGTGCTGTAATGTTTTGAACACCAGCACGAAAGATGACTGCCTCGTCGACCTTGGTCTTCTTCTCCCGGCCTGATGACACCAGGGCGAGAGAGAAGCACTTTCGTGGGTTGACCTCGATCCCGAGATCACCCAGGGCCGACGTGGCGATGGTGAGTAGTTCCTGCAATCCATCACGAGTCTCGGCGAACAGCAGGAGGTCGTCGGCAAATGCAGCAGCATTTACTCGCCGTCCGAGCATGCGTGCCCCAACATGCTCAGGGAGACGGGATAGGAGCAAGTCAACTGCCATGTTAAAAAGGATGGAGGACAGAGGGTCACCCTGCCGAACACCCCTCGAAGGCCGCACCAGATCGGACGACTTCCCACCAGCGCAGATAACCGTCGATCCCGCCTCATAGCATCCCCGGACGTAGTCAACGAACTCGACCGGCAGACCATGGGCTCTCAGCACAGGGCAAGGGCACCATGGGCAAGCGAGACGAAGGCCTTTGACACATCCAGGGACGCCAAGTATAGCGAACCGGCGGCCCTCCGTGCCTGAGTCATCGCCAGATCCAGGATAAAGGTGTTATGAAGCATCCCATCCTGAAGGATGAAAGCCCACTGACGACCATCCAAAGTGCAGTAGCGCATAAGGCGGCCAACCAGAACCTTATGGGAGGCTCTGGTTAGCACCGAGCACACTGTAATCGGACGGAAGTCAGCAGGGGATGCTGCGGCGGTCTTCTTGGGCAGCAGGGTGATCCTGGCCTGAAGGAGACGGGATGGAAGGGAACGGGAAAGGAGAAGGATATTCAGGATTTTAAGGAGAACCTCCCGGGGAAGGCGACGCAATTGGGCCGGTGTAAGACCATCTGGGCCTGCAGCAGAGCTTCTAGGTGGTAAGGCAGTACCCGCTTCTTCCACAGTGATGGGAGCCCATAGTTGGTGGAAGGGTACCATCTTTGAGAATGGCAACAGCCTCTCGGACAGACCCTCACCCCGTGGAGGCCGAGACCTGACACGAGGTGGAGTAAAGAGGTCTGTCCAATACTCAATCAGCCCCGGGATGGACGGGGGCTGATGCAGAAGAGTGCCATCAAGAAGCCCGTTAACGCAACGTGCCACATTCTTCTTGAAGGCCCGCTGGACTACTGCATATATTAAGAGAGTCATAGTTACCCCCGCCATTTACCTGCGCTTGCTTGAATTTCTTCACGTTGACATTCAGAGCACTGGGCAGAAATCACATTGCGTCAACACCCGCTAGGGCCATCGCAATACTTGGTTTTAATTAGACAGTCGGATTCCCCCAGTCCGTGCCAGTTCTGAGTTGATCGTTGAATGGCGGCCGAACAGAATCCGCGCACCCGCGCGCCCCCGGAGGAGCACGCTAAGGCGGATGCGGCCTTGCAGCAAGGAAGATCCGTGGGAGGCCAAGGCACGGGACCGAACTCGGATCCTGCACGCAGGTTGAAGCACGGGGCGCGAACGCCGCACAGGCGCGCGCATCCTGCACCGCCGGCCAGCACGAGGCTGACCAACGGGGAGAGCAGACCACGCCCGCGCTAAACGCCCGCACTTACCGGCACCCCTACGGCACTCACCTCGCCCAGGCCCGGCACGTTAGCGCTGACCCACTTCCCGACCAAGCCCGACACGCCCCGATCCTCAGAGCCAATCCTTATGCCGAAGTTACGGATCCAATTTGCCGACTTCCCTTACCTACATTATTCTATCGACTAGAGGCTCTTCACCTTGGAGACCTACTGCGGATATGGGTACGAACCGGCGCGACACCTCCACGTGGCCCTCTCCCGGATTTTCAAGGTCTGAGGGGAAGATCGGGACACCGCCGCAACTGCGGTGCTCTTCGCGTTCCAAACCCTATCTCCCTGCTAGAGGATTCCAGGGAACTCGAACGCTCATGCAGAAAAGAAAACTCTTCCCCGATCTCCTGACGGCGTCTCCAGGTCCTTTTGGGTTACCCTGACGAGCATCGCTAAAAGAGGGGCCCGACTTGTATCGGTTCCGCTGCCGGGTTCCGGAATAGGAACTGGATTCCCTTTCACCCAACGGGGGCCAGCACAAAGTGTATCATGCTATGACGGCCCCCATCAACATCGGATTTCTCGTAGGTCTTAGGATCGACTGACTCGTGTGCAACGGCTGTTCACACGAAACCCTTCTCCGCGTCAGCCCTCCAGGGCCTCGCTGGAGTATTTGCTACTACCACCAAGATCTGCACCGACGGCGGCTCCAGGCAGGCTCACGCCCAGACCCTTCTGCGCCCACCGCCGCGACCCTCCTACTCGTCAGGGCTTCGCGGCCGGCCGCAAGGACCGGCCGTGACTGCCAGACTGACGGCCGAGTATAGGCACGACGCTTCAGCGCCATCCATTTTCAGGGCTAGTTCCTTCGGCAGGTGAGTTGTTACACACTCCTTAGCGGATTCCGACTTCCACGGCCACCGTCCTGCTGTCTTAAGCAACCAACGCCTTTCACGGTTTCCCATGAGCGTCGATTCGGGCGCCTTAACTCGGCGTTTGGTTCATCCGACAGCGCCAGTTCTGCTTAGCAAAAGTGGCCCACTTGGCACTCCGATCCGAGTCGTTTGCTCGCGGCTTCAGCATATCAAGCAAGCCAGAGATCTCACCCATTTAAAGTTTGAGAATAGGTTGAGGTCGTTTCGGCCCCAAGGCCTCTAATCATTCGCTTTACCGGATGAGACTCGTACGAGCACCAGCTATCCTGAGGGAAACTTCGGAGGGAACCAGCTACTAGATGGTTCGATTAGTCTTTCGCCCCTATACCCAGCTCCGATGATCGATTTGCACGTCAGAATCGCTACGGACCTCCATCAGGGTTTCCCCTGACTTCGTCCTGGCCAGGCATAGTTCACCATCTTTCGGGTCCCAACGTGTACGCTCTAGGTGCGCCTCACCTCGCAATGAGGACGAGACGCCCCGGGAGTGCGGAGGCCGCCGCCCCTTGAAGGGCGGGGAAGCCCCATCCTCCCTCGGCCCGCGCAAGGCGAGACCTTCACTTTCATTACGCCTTCAGGTTTCGTACAGCCCAATGACTCGCGCACATGTTATACTCCTTGGTCTGTGTTTCAAGACGGGTCGTGAAATTGTCCAAAGCTGAAGCGCCGCTGACGGGAGCGATTATTCCGCCCGAGAGCATCCCGAGCCAACAGCGGCGCGGGTCCGGGGCCGGGCCAGGTAGGTTCGTCATCTGGGAACAACCGCGCGCGGGTGCTGGGAGCCCGAGCGCCCAAAGGGGCGAATCGACTCCTCCAGATATACCGCCGAGCAGCCAGCCTGGACACCGGGGCTCTGCCCAACAGACGCGAACCAAGGCCCGCGGAAGGACAGGCTGCGCACCCGGGCCGTAGGCCGGCACCCAGCGGGTCGCGACGTCCTACTAGGGGAGAAGCGTGGCCCACCGCACACCGGAAAGGCCCCACCCCGCGGCGAGTGGAAAGGCAACCGGACACGACCCCGCCGCGGATTGCTCCGCGCGGGCGGCCGGCCCCATCTGCCGAGGGCGGAGGCCAGTGGCCGGATGGGCGTGAATCTCACCCGTTCGACCTTTCGGACTTCTCCCGTTTACCCCAGAACGGATTCACGTACTTTTGAACTCTCTCTTCAAAGTTCTTTTCAACTTTCCCTCACGGTACTTGTTCGCTATCGGTCTCGTGGTCATATTTAGTCTCAGATGGAGTTTACCACCCACTTGGTGCTGCACTCTCAAGCAACCCGACTTGAAGGAGAGGTCCCGGCGACGCTCGCACCGGCCGCTACGGGCCTGGCACCCACTACGTGCCCTGGCCTCATTCAACTTGGACTTGGGCTCAGCGCGAGGCGTCGGGGTAGTGGACCCTCCCAAACACCACATGCCACGACAGGCGGCAGCCTGCGGGGTTCGGTGCTGGACTCTTCCCTGTTCGCTCGCCGCTACTGGAGGAATCCTTGTTAGTTTCTTTTCCTCCGCTTAGTGATATGCTTAAATTCAGCGGGTAGTCTCGCCTGCTCTGAGGTCGTTGTACGAGGTGTCACACGCCACACCGCCAGCCGGCTGTGCACGCTACCGAGACAGTACCGGTATGCGAACCGCCAGGCGACGGGCGCGCATCGCTCGTTTCAGGGGACATGGCCGGCCCCACAGGACGGCACGACACTCCCACGTCTCCGAAGCGGGACAAACGCCGCGCGCTTCAGTTTACGTAGCCGACCCTCAGCCAGACGTAGCCCGGGAACGGAATCCATGGACCGCAATGTGCGTTCGAAACGTCGATGTTCATGTGTCCTGCAGTTCACGTGTGGACGCACAATTTGCTGCGTTCTTCATCGACCCACGAGCCGAGTGATCCACCGTCCTGGGTGATCATTTTACAGTTTCCACTGTCTCTTTCAAAACTGTTGCATAGGCGGGACTGAGGCGTTCGACGGCCCCTGTTCCAGTGTTTTGTGTCCAACGGCCTCACGGCCGATGGGCGTCGTACGGCTCCACACCGGAGCGGACAGGCACTCGGGCGAACGTCATTCAAAACCAGCGCGAGGCGCCAGGTGCCGCAGGCCAGCCGCTCCAGAGCTTCAGCGCTCGTACCACACAACATTTTCCGTTAGTTTTGAGAAGCACGCGTGGTCCCGCACGCGGCGCACGGCTACTGCGAGCCGTACAGGTAGCGTGTTGCACGACACGACACGCACATCGAAAGACATGCAGTCTAGTCGGTAATGATCCTTCCGCAGGTTCACCTACGGAAACCTTGTTACGACTTTTACTTCCTCTAAATGATCAAGTTTGGTCATCTTTCCGGTAGCATCGGCAACGACAGAGTAGATGCCGCGTACCAGTCCGAAGACCTCACTAAATCATTCAATCGGTAGTAGCGATGGGCGGTGTGTACAAAGGGCAGGGACGTAATCAACGCGAGCTTATGACTCGCGCTTACTGGGAATTCCTCGTTCATGGGGAACAATTGTAAGCCCCAATCCCTAGCACGAAGGAGGTTCAGCGGGTTACCCTGATCTTTCGGTCTAGGAAGACACGCTGATTCCTTCAGTGTAGTGCGCGTTCGGCCCAGAACATCTAAGGGCATCACAGACCTGTTATTGCTCAATCTCGTGCGGCTAGAAGCCGCCTGTCCCTCTAAGAAGAAAGGTAATCGCTGACAGCATGAAGGATGTCACGCGACTAGTTAGCAGGCTAGAGTCTCGTTCGTTATCGGAATTAACCAGACAAATCGCTCCACCAACTAAGAACGGCCATGCACCACCACCCACCGAATCAAGAAAGAGCTATCAATCTGTCAATCCTTCCGGTGTCTGGGCCTGGTGAGGTTTCCCGTGTTGAGTCAAATTAAGCCGCAGGCTCCACTCCTGGTGGTGCCCTTCCGTCAATTCCTTTAAGTTTCAGCTTTGCAACCATACTTCCCCCGGAACCCAAAAGCTTTGGTTTCCCGGAGGCTGCCCGCCGAGTCATCAGAGGAACTGTGGCGGATCGCTGGCTGGCATCGTTTATGGTTAGAACTAGGGCGGTATCTGATCGCCTTCGAACCTCTAACTTTCATTCTTGATTAATGATAACATACATGGCAAATGCTTTCGCTTCTGTTCGTCTTGCGACGATCCAAGAATTTCACCTCTAACGTCGCAATACGAATGCCCCCGCCTGTCCCTATTAATCATTACCTCGGGTTCCAAAAACCAACAAAATAGAACCGAGGTCCTATTCCATTATTCCATGCACACAGTATTCAGGCGGGCTTGCCTGCTTTAAGCACTCTAATTTGTTCAAAGTAAACGTGCCGGCCCACCGAGACACTCAATAAAGAGCACCCTGGTAGGATTTCAACGGGGTCCGCCTCGGGACGCACGACCATGCAACGAGGCGGTCGCACGCCTTCGGCTCGCCCCACCGTCATGGCGTCCCACGATACATGCCAGTTAAACACCGATGGGCGGTGAACCAACAGCGTGGGACACAAATCCAACTACGAGCTTTTTAACCGCAACAACTTTAATATACGCTATTGGAGCTGGAATTACCGCGGCTGCTGGTACCAGACTTGCCCTCCAATAGATACTCGTTAAAGGATTTAAAGTGTAATCATTCCGATTACGGGGCCTCGGATGAGTCCCGTATCGCTATTTTTCGTCACTACCTCCCTGTGCCGGGAGTGGGTAATTTGCGCGCCTGCTGCCTTCCTTGGATGTGGTAGCCATTTCTCAGGCTCCCTCTCCGGAATCGAACCCTGATTCCCCGTTACCCGTTACAACCATGGTAGGCACAGAACCTACCATTGACAGTTGATAAGGCAGACATTTGAAAGATGCGTCGCCAGTACGAAGACGGTGCGATCAGCCCAAAGTTATTCAGAGTCACCAAGGCAAACGGACCGGACGAGCCGACCGATTGGTTTTGATCTAATAAAAGCGTCCCTTCCATCTCTGGTGGGGACTCTGTTTTTTCTTTTTTTTTTTTTAAATTCTTTATTTCATAACATAAAATTAATTACATAAGATTGACCCACCACCTTATTGATTAGTGGGTCCTATGTTTCTACTTTATACAATAGCAGCTTCTACATTATACTTAATTACAGACAGTTATGCTATTAGTACTTAGGCAGACTACTTATTTTAAGTTGGCTTGATTTCTAGTTACTACAAAGGGTTAGTGCTAACTGCCTGCAGCGTTACAATTGTGCCAGTGTAATTATATAAACCTACTTGGAAGTCTTGCCCATAGAGCTAATCCCTATGGGCGTGCCCCTGGCACAGGGCAGGCAAGGATGGTTTATCGCTGCAGGTTCCTAATTTACTATCCTATTCTAATTGCCTACATCTACTTCCTATTCTACGTCATGGTTGGTGCGTTGTCACTATTCGGGACCACTCCAGTCCCCCTAGTCCCGGTCGTGGCGGATTCCAACTGTTAAGTCGACCTAGCCACGAACAGGCGGTATGGGACTGGAGCTATGATCGCAATCGGTGTTTTCTATCTAACTAGGCTTGTAGGTCTCTCAAAAAAGTTTTTAATACTTTTTGTGATACTTCGTTTGCTAGCATGTTTAGTCTTTGAAAGGTCTCCTCTTGTCTCAAAAGGTCATAGGTATTTGTATTTGGTAGCTGTCGTCTGTGTCCCAGCTACATCATCTAAAAGGGGGCACTCGTAAACCACATGGTCAGGAGTAACCTCCGGTGCGCCACAGTCGCACACAGGCGTCGCCCTTTTCCCAAACCGACTTAGATAAGTCGGATATGGGCCATGACCGGTGAGAAAGTGGAACAAACCCCGTGTTGGCTCAAAATACTTCATTTTTAGTCTTTCCTTGACGTCTGGTAGGAACTGAAAGGTTCTTCTACCAGTTTCGTCCGACTCCCATATCTCCTGCCATAGATCTATCCCTCTTTCCCTTATCTCCCCTTTTCCCCTGACTATTACCCCCATAATTTCCTCTACCTTGGTGTTAATACCCTTCCTGGCCCAGTACCAAGCGGCCCGTTCCCTAATTTTAATATCTACGGTGCAGAGCCCCATAATGATTAGCAGTGCTCCACCCGGAGAAGTTCTATATGCTCCCACGGACCTTAATATCATGTTCCTTTGTACTCTCCTCACCGTCACGGCAGGCACCACCCTCGTGAGCCTGTGAGCCCAGACTCCTGAGCCGTAACCCACTATTGATGTAAGTATACTGTTGTGGTAAAGCTTGATTAAATGAGGCGGGAGGTGGAATCTCTTGTGTCCTATAGAAATCAGGTTATTTAATAATTGTAGGGCTTTCTGGGTTACGGTTTCTATGTGCCTTGCAAAGTTCCACCTTTCATCGATGATGATTCCTAGGTAGCGCGTTTCTCGTCTCCGTAGAACGGGCGTACCGTCAATTCTCACAGTCGGGTTTCTCGTTAATCGTCCTTTAAGTAGTAGGTAAGTCGACTTGGTCGGTGAGATCGTCATTTTGGTGGTACGGCACCATAGTTGTAGTTTATTTAGTGCTCGCTCTATTTTAGGTTCTATATCCTCGCGACTTCGGCCGCCGACCAGCAGGAGGAGGTCGTCAGCGTAGGCTATCACCTCTAGCACTTCTTCGCTCTGTTGCAGGCTTTCCAGAAGAGGCTCCATGTGGATGTCCCAAAATAGGGGACCCAACACGGAGCCCTGAGGGCAATCCTTGGTGATGGTTTTCCGGACTTTCCTGCTAGGGGATGATAGCCATACCTCCCGGTCTTCACAATAGCTCCTCAAACACCCATATAGCAGCCCTGGACACTCCTTCTCCCGAAAGCAGGAGAAGAGCGAAGGCCACCACAGGTTGTCGAAGGCGCCACTGATACCCACCATGATGCCAACAACATACTTACACGGGGCCGAGCCGCAGACCTCGGCCGCCAGGGCGATTGCATCAGATGCTGATCGCCCCGGCCTAAAACCGAATTGCCTGTCGCTCATCCCCTGCAGCATGCAGTGAGCAATCAGTCTGTTCGCTAACAACCTTTCAAGGAGTCTGTCGAAGCCATCCAGCAGGCAAATGGGCCTGTAGGACTTGGCCTCAGCAGGGTCCTTCTCGGGGTCTTTCTTGATGATTACCACGTCTGCGGTTTTCCATGTTTTTGGAAATTTGCCTTGTCTAAGGCATGCATTATAAAGATGTGTATCACCCTGCGGGTTCGGGGGTTAGAATAGGCCCGCGGTATTCCTGCCTGTCGTAAGAGGCGACTAAAAGGAGTCTCAAATGTTTCGGCCTTATGTGACGGTCCCCTCTCGGGTTTGACCTCCATCTTTCTAAATTCTTCCGAAGAGCGAGCCAATTGGGGAAGGGCGCCTTACATGGTGCACTGTATACGTCGTGCATTGAGACCTATAGCCGGCTTTCTCGTCGTTGCAATGGTGTCCCGCTCTTTTTCGATCTCTTGGGCGATTACCATGCTGCACTCTGCAGTGTTTCTTTTAACTGCGACGACGACCTTGGACAGTTTTGCACCTAAGATCCAGCACGGTAGCCAGTCCGTTGGGGTAGGGCCGCCATGTACCCTGTTGGTTGTAGCCCCCTGACAACACAGGGATCGCACTACTGATGCCTGCGCCGTTAACTCCCCACGTATGCCAAGGAGTAGATGCCCATCTCCTTGGGGCATCAGGACTCCCGGCAATGGCCGTACTGCCAGGTGGCTATTGCTGCGGCTGGGTGGCGCCCGTGGGGAGGGCCCTTGGTCGGAGTAGGTGGCATCAGGGCGGATGACCCGCAATGAAGTGTGGTACATCATCTCTCGCTGGTGGGCCTCCACCAGCAGTCTCTAAGCGATCGAGGTCTAACCTCAACGGCAGGAAATACGAACCACGATCATTTCCCTCCCTGGCCACTCCATGGGAGGAACGTATGGCAAAAGACGGCAGTGGAGACTATTCACCCCGGTTCCTTGTGTGTACGCGAGTTGATGGGGAATCATTTATGTCAACCAAGCCCCAGTTTTTTGTGGAGCATTTAGAGGACAAGTTCGGGGAGGTGGAGGGCTTGTCCAAGATGCGCTCTGGTTCTGTGCTCATCCAAACGGCATCCTCTGCCCAGTCACGGAGGTTGCTCAATTGTGACAAGTTGGGGGATGTTTCAGTTAGCATCACGCCGCATAAGAGTCTCAACATGGTCCAGGGTATTATATTCCACAGGGATCTTCTTCTACAGTCCGACGATGAATTACGCGCCAACCTCGAACGACGAGGTGTTCACTTCGTCCGGCGCGTCCATCGGGGTCCGAGGGATAATCAGGTAGCCACCGGGGCCTTCATCTTGGCCTTTGAGGGTGATGTCTTACCCGAAAAGGTTAAGGTGATTGTTTACCGTTGTGATGTGAAGCCATATATCCCTCCTCCGATGCGGTGTTTTAAATGCTGGAAGTTCGGGCACATGTCATCTCGCTGTACTTCCAGCATCACGTGTCGGGATTGTGGACGTTCTTCGCATCCTGATACTCCATGTGCCCCGCCTCCTATCTGTGTTAACTGCGGAGAACACCATTCCCCCTGCTCGCCGGACTGTCGGATCTTCCAGAAGGAAAGGAAGATAATGGAATATAAGACCCTGGGCCGCCTGAGCTACACCGAGGCAAGGCGGAAATATGAGCGGCTACATCCCGTGCCTATGACATCCTCCTATGCCGCTGCTGCAACAGCGATCCGATCCTCTCCCGTGTCGTCACATACTGTTGCCTCTCAGCTATGTCACAATGAACCGGCCCCCTTGGTTGTGGGGGGCACTTCCCCCTCTGTTGCTCCATCTATTCCAGGAGCAACACCACCCCAACCATCGGGGACATTCGTCCCCCCTTCCCAGCGGAAGAAGCGTGGGGCTTCTTCGGCTACTCTAGCCAGAAAGGGGTCCCTTGGGGCCCTCCCTTCCCAGGCTTCGCCCAGTGTCAAAGCGGAAACCCGCAAAGGTTTGAAACAGCAACCGGTCGCTGGTCATAGAGCTTCACGGTCGTCGTCCATCCCCGAGACTGACCCTGTGGGGCCCTCCCAGCCAGACCCTCCAAAGGCACAGCGTGCGAAGCAGTTGAAGAAAAAGGCTCCCAAGCATCCTGACATTGCGGTGGCACCTGTCCCACCGCAACCTTCCAACTCTGCGTCTGAGGACGAGGTGGAGATCCTGGCGTCTGCTGAGGACCTCGATCTCGGCGGCCCCTCAGACGCCATGAATAGCACTAGCGCGGGTGCTCAATCGGAGGCAGCAGGTGACCCGGCGGCGTAATCTTCCTTCCCAGCCCCGTCACGCCTTTCCCAGCCATGGCCAATACCATCCTCCAGTGGAACTGCAGCGGTTTCTTCCACCATCTAGCTGAGCTCCGCCAACTTATCAGCCTTCACCCTTTCTTCTGCATTGCTCTCCAGGAAACTTGGTTTCCAGCAATGCGAACCCCCGCCCTCCATGGCTATCGGGGTTATTATAAGAACCGAGCAGCTTATGAAAGGGTGTCTGGTGGCGTCTGCATATATGTCCTTCACACTCTGCACAGCGAGTCTGTCCCTCTCCAGACAACTTTAGAGGCTGTCGCTGTACGTGTGTGGACGCCACAGGCTGTTACCGTCTGCAGTCTTTACATTCCACCCGATGGTGATGTCTCACAGCATGTCCTGGCTGCACTGGTCGCCCAATTGCCGCCACCTTTCTTGCTCTTGGGCGACTTCAACGCCCATAACCCTCTGTGGGGTGGGTCAGTGGCAACAGGTCGAGGCGCCATCGTTGAGCATTTATTGTCGCAGCTCGATCTCTCGCTGTTAAATGATGGTGCCTTCACACACTTCAGTGTGGCGCATGGCACCTACTCCGCCATTGACCTTTCAATCTGTAGCCATAGCCTCTTACCGTCTGTCCAATGGAGTGTGTATGACGACCTGTGTGGTAGTGACCACTTTCCGATCTTTTTGTCACTACCACAGCGCCACTCTTCTGGGCGCCCTAGCAGATGGGCTATGAATAAGGCTGACTGGGACTTGTTCTCCACTGCCGCTTTTGAGCCTCTCTGTACTGATGACATTGATGCGGTGGTTCAATCGGTCACCACCGGCATCGTTACTGCCGCCGAATCAGCCATTCCCCGTTCCTGTGGGTCCCCTCGGCGGCGGACTGTGCCTTGGTGGTCGCCTGGGATCGCTGAAGCGATTAAAGATCGCCGGCGGGCGCTCCAGCGTCACAAGCGACATCCCTCCATCGACCACCTTATCGCCTTCAAACGGCTGCGTGCGCGGGCCCACCTCCTTATCCGCCAAGGCAAGAAGGAGTGCTGGGAGCGGTATGTTTCCACCATTGGCCTCCATGTCACTCCATCGCAGGTCTGGGCCAAGATTCGACGCGTCTACGGCCATCGGACCCCTGCCAGCGTCCCTGCGCTCTCACTGAATGGAGCAGTTTGTACTGACTCCGACGTCATTGCAAATCGCTTAGCAGAGCATTTTGCTATGAGTTCCGCCTCTGCGAATTACCCCCAGGCCTTCCGCTCCATTAAAGAGCGGATGGAACGTCGGAGCCTTTCGTTTTCCACCAACCACCTAGAATCTTACAATGCTCCATTTAGTGAGTGGGAATTTCGCAGTGCCCTAGCTGCTTGCCCTGATACCGCTCCTGGGCCAGATGGCATCCACTGTCAGATGCTGAAACACCTTTCAGTGGACTGCCAGCGGCGCCTTCTCGATCTTTACAACCGTCTTTGGGTCGAGGGGGAGTTTCCGTCGCAATGGCGGGAAGGCATTGTCATCCCCGTTTTGAAACATGGGAAGAACCCTCTGGAGGTGGACAGCTACCGTCCCATTAGCCTCACCAACGTTCTTTGCAAGTTGCTTGAACGGATGGTGAGCCGGCGCTTGAATTGGGTACTGGAGTCTCGGGGCCTTCTTGCTCCGTCTCAGGGTGGGTTCCGTAAAGGCCGCTCCGCCACCGACAATCTGGTGAGCCTGGAGTCGGCCATCCGTACTGCCTTTGCCCGCCGTCAGCACCTGGTCGCTGTCTTTTTCGACATGCGGAAGGCGTACGATACGACATGGCGTCATCACATCCTTTCTACGCTTCATGGATGGGGTCTTCGGGGTCCTCTGCCGATTTTTATCCGCAATTTTCTGTCGTGTCGTACCTTCCGCGTGCAAGTCGCGGCCTCGTATAGTTCCTCCCACGTCCAGGAGAACGGTGTGCCACAGGGTTCTGTTTTAAGTGTCTGTCTGTTTTTAATAGCCATTAACGGGCTTGCTGCGGCCGTGGGAAATTCTGTCTCCGCTTCCCTGTATGCTGACGACTGCTGCCTTTATTACAGCTCTACTGGCATTGCAGCGGTTGAACGTCGGCTACAGGGCGCTATCCGCAAGGCGCAGTCTTGGGCTGTAGCGCATGGGTTTCAGTTTTCGGCAGTTAAGACCCGCGTTATGCATTTCTGCCGGCGCCGAACAGTCCATCCTGACCCGCAACTTTATCTTGCCGACGAACTGCTTGCTGTGGTGGAGACCCACAGGTTTTTGGGGGTGGTTTTCGATGCCCGGTTGACTTGGCTGCCTCATATCCGGCAGCTCAAGCAGGCATGTTGGCGGCATCTCAATGCTCTGCGCTGTTTGAGCCACACCCGCTGGGGCGCCGACCGCTCTACCCTGTTACGGCTCTACCAGGCGCTCATCCAGTCCCGCCTGGATTATGGGTGCCTGGCTTATGGCTCAGCATCCCCATCTGCGTTACGGGTGCTGGACCCAATTCTCCACAGCGGGATACGCCTTGCCACTGGTGCTTTCCGCACCAGCCCTGTGGACAGCGTACTCGTGGAGGCAGGTGTACCTCCACTGCGGTTCCGACGCCAACGTTTGCTGGCCGCTTATACTGCCCATGTTCTAAGCTCGCCCGGGCATCCTAACTATCGTCTCCTGTTCCCGCGATCGGTCGTCCGTCTGCCAGAACGTCGGCCCCGCTCTGGTTGTACAATAGCGGTCCGCGTCAAAGAGCTTCTCTGCGGGCTTGGGTTTTTCCCTGTTCCACCTCCTTTCCGGGCCCCTCTGCGTACACCCCCGTGGTGTGTTCCTCGCCCTTGCCTCCGGCTAGACTTGGCACAGGGCTCAAAGGACTCGGTCCCTCCAGAGGCCTTCCGCCGCCGCTTTTATTCCATCCTGGCCACGTATCAGGGCTCTGGCATTGTTTACACCGACGGTTCGATGGTTGCTGGTCGTGTCGGGTATGCGCTAACTCTAGGGGACCATTCTGAACAACTTTCCTTGCCGGATGGCTGCAGCGTTTACGCTGCTGAGCTGGTCGCCATCTTTCGTGCCCTAGAGTATATCCGCTCCTGCTCAGGTGAGCCCTTCGTTATCTGTAGCGATTCCCTGAGCGGTTTACGAGCTCTCGACCAGTGTTTTCCTCGTTCCCGTCTGGTGTGGCTATCCATGAGTCCCTGCATACTCTAGCGCGTTGCGGCCGCTCTGCGGTCTTCGTGTGGACCCCAGGCCATGTTGGGATCCCCGGCAACGAGAATGTTGACCGGCTGGCGAAAGACGCGACTAGTGCACCGTCTCTGGACGTTGGCCTCCCGGAGACAGATTTGCGAGCGTTCCTTCGCCGCAAAATTCTGGACCTTTGGGACACTGAATGGCGCGCCGTGCCTTCACGCAACAAACTTCGGGCCATCAAGGGGGCTACCGGTGTGTGGCGCTCCTCCTTGCGGGTCTCTCGCAAGGAGTCTGTTGTCCTATGCCGGCTGCGCATTGGGCACACTCGGCTTACGCACGGCCACTTATTGCGCCGTGAGGACGCACCTCTCTGTCGCTGCGGCTCCGTTTTATCTGTGGTCCATATTTTATTGGAGTGTCCGCTTTTAGCTGTGCTCAGGCAGTCGTTCGCACTGCCTGACACGCTCCCTACCCTTTTACTAGATGACTCTGCCACGGTGGACTTCGTTTTGCGTTTTATTCGGGCAGGGGGTTTTTATAGTTTAATCTGAGTGTTTGTTTTTAGCGTTGATTCTGGCTTCTAGCCTCTGATTTTAAACTGAGTTTTTAATGTGTTATTGGTGGTTGGCTTTTCCTCTTTTTTTCTCTATGGTCGGCCAACCACCGTCACACTCTGTGTGTTTTACTTTGTTTTGTCTGATCTCTGTCGCAGTCTTTCTCGTCCTGTGTCGTCTGACGTCTTTCCTGCTGATCGTTTTTTTTATTATTTTATTTTATTCTCTTTGGGCGGTTTTAATTTTTTGAAAAAAGGGACCGATGACCATCGCAGTCTGGTCCCTTTAAATCCCACAAACCAACCAACCAACCAACGATGTGTAAGTGGCGCAACTAGTTGTGGGGCCAAGAACTGCACCACCTCCGCCACAATGCCGTCTGGTCCGGGGGCTTTCCCTTTCTTTAAGGACTTGATAAGAGCAGCAACTTCCTCTTCCGTGAAGGAGAGGACCGCTTCGTCATTTACGTACCTATGAAGGTTTTCATTTCGTAATTGACGCTGCTCTTCGGTGTCATTATTCCTGTCATCGTCAGGCAGCAGCGACTGAAGGAGGACCTCAGCAGTTTCCTGCCAGGATTCCGTCACTCCGTCGCCGTGCCTGAGCATTGATATCATTGTTGGGGAGCGGATTTTCTCCCTCACCAGTCTATATGGTACACCCCAAGGATCGAGGGCCAGCTGATTAGTTACAAAACTTTCCCAGCTGTTTAATCTGGTCTTCTGTAGCTCTTTTTGAAAATTGTCCTTTGCCTCCCGGTCTAACTGTAGCCATCTTTGCTTTTCCCACCAGACGACACTACGCTGGTAGTGCTTCCTCAGTCTACTAACAGACTGACGTAGTTCTTGCACTCGGCTGACCATGGTGCCGGTGTGGCCGCCACGGCCCTCCTCCTGGTTGGTACGGTCGCCTTAATCGCCCTCGTTACCGCACGTACCAGTTCCTCGGCTCTGTCGTCCACGTTTAAGTCCTGTCGTGCGTCTCCTTCTGGTAACGGAGGAATGTCGCACTCTCTGGCTAGGCGTTCCCAATCTGTTTTTCTGAAATTTCTTTGCACCTCCCACCCCATGGCCCAGCGACACTCTCTGCCTCCTACAGTGAAAGTGATTAAATTGTGATCACTGGTGGTGGCATTGTCTTCCACTATCCGCTCTTGTAACATATTCAATGCGTTCGGCGTGACTAGCGTCACGTCTATGTTGGTGCCCTGTCCTCCTCCAGCCACGTAGGTGGGGGGATTACCTGGTCTGTTTGCCACCACCAGTTGAAGAGCCATTATCGTCTCCTCTGCTTTAGCACCATTTCCATCCCTTGTGCCACTGTACCATAGGGGGGATTTGGCGTTTATATCGGCAGTTATAATGATTTTGCGTCCCCGCAACGCCGTGGCCAGACTCGCTAGGTGATCTAAATGTTGCTCAATTCTATCACCGTACTGAAAGTACATATTGATGATGATGATAATTCCGGAAGGAGATTGTATCTCCACGACGTTGCAGTGACTATTGGAATATTGCGACAGAGGTGTTGCACGCAGTGTGGTGTTTGTTATCAAAGTAGCCGCTCTGGGGTTGTCCCCGCTGCTGACAATTTGCCATGTTGCGGCAGTGAACGCAACTTTTCCAGCCAGAGAGTACGGCTCCTGTAAACAGATTATATCTAGTCTCTTCTCCACCACTTCCTTTCGGAGCTCCTGCATTACTAGTCGACTGTTGCGAGTATTTAGTTGTCCAATTTTTATTCTAGTCGTCATGGAAAATAAGTATGTATGTGGTCATCCGGCCAGAGTTTGTTCCAGTCATATGCCAGTCGTCCGTTTGCCATCACTGATTGTTGGTAAATTTCATCCAGATCAAATTTTTCTCCTCGTCTGTCAAACACTTTTTTGAGTAGGTCTCGCAGTGCTCCGAAGTCAGTGGGGAGGTTCACCGACTTTAATTGTATTCTGTCCACAGTCTCCATCACCGAGAAGGTTACCCTTCGTCCGTACTCATGTCCTACTCGGACCACGTGACGCAATGCAGTGGTCAGGGTTGTCGGCTGCTCCAGTCTAGCTAGCTGCATGGTGTACTCAAGGTTTGGGTACACCCTCACCGGGTCCACGGGAGGCAACCTAACCACCGGGCTATCTTAGGTTTTGGAGTTGGCGGTGGAACTCGTTATTGTGCTTTCTTGGACGGGTTTTACAACATTGTCTGTCACTACCACAGGATGCTCTGCCGTTATGGATTTTCAATCGGCAGCTTGTCCCGGCATTGGGAGGAGGGTGCTCTAACCTCTGAGGGGAGCTCAGTTTGTATTCCAATGTCCCTGGTAGGGGACTCAGTTTGTATAGATTTGTCGACTGTTGGTACGTCGGCACTGATAAGCGACTTCAGGAAATTCCTGAATCTATTGCTCTCATTGCATCCCTCCTCCTTTTGCTCAGGGATTTATGCTTTGGCATCCTGCATGGTATGCCGTTTTCAGCCATAATCGATGCGGGAAATCAACCTCTGTTCGAGCATCCTGTAGGTAGGGAAATTTCGTCCTGTGGCTCCACAAGACTTCTTGCCATGACTCTTGCATGGGATGCAGACACCTGTGGCCTTACAGTCTTTCCGGGTGTGTCCGTTATCACCGCATTTGGAGTAAGCCGACCCTTTGGTGCAATGAATCAGAATGTGGTCCAAGTCGCCGCAGTTGTGGCAACGAGGTACCATAATGTAATCTTTAGTATTTATAGCGTGGAATCCCACGTATAGTCTGCCCAGTACCGTAATTTTCCTCCACATTGTTGCGGAGACCTCGGCAACGTGATGTACAACATCACGGTCCCAAGGACCCGTCTTAAATCTTAGTTTGAAATTCTTTTTCGTTTATGTCCTCAAAATTTTGCTTTCTGATTGCCTCAGACAGCTCTTCATTGGTCATTACAGTAGGAACGTCATACAATATGACCAAGGGGTTCCTCTTTTTGGGGGGTTCACATTTCACTACTGCATTCAATTTAGGATTTTCGAGAAGTTTGTTATTGTCCTCTTCAGACGCAACTTCTACAATCACCGAGTTGCGGCTTGGTTTGACACGTTTTATCTTTGTTGTCTTTTACTGGGTCTATTATAGTGGTCAGAAGTTCCTGGATTCTTTTTACGCTTGTATCTTTACCAGGTAGGGTCCTAAGGAAGACTGCCGTCTCCTGTTTCTTTGTCACCCTGTCTATTGCCTCTTTTGTGTTGTATTGTCTGGGGGCTTGTGCTGCCACCGCCGCCCAGGTCTTGCTCGGTTGTTGTTGTTGTTGTTGTTGTTGTTGTTGTTGTTGTCTCATCCGGGTGTTTTCTCTCTCTAGCTCCTCTACTCTTCCTTCCAGTTTAGCATGAGCAATTGCCCATGCAGCCAATTCGTTTTTTATCTGCAAGATTGCTGCCTGACTTATCTTGCCATTTTTAATGCTTTGTTCCAGAAGCAGCGTAATTTTGGAATGCCTCTGCATTACTGTGTAATCCTCTACTGCCTGTCCCGCCTCGTCCTGTGGAGAGGGATCAGGCACAAAAGAAGCTCTCGAAGGCGCACTAGTATCACTCGTCTCTGTTGTGGCCATTATGAACGAGTGATGAAAAGAAGTGGGAGCCCGTCTCTTGCCCCGGACCGGCTCCTCTGGCATGGGGGGGGGGACTTCTGCAGCTCGCCCACCGACCTCGACCCTAGGTAGACTGCACTCCAGAGCTGCCGGGTTCAGCGCGCCGTCACCAGCGCACTGGTCCCCATCGATGGCCCCGTCGTCGACAATTTCACACGACGCTCCTCTGCAACTGCACCCTGCACTCCGGAGAGGCGGATGCACCCCTCGCCCTTCGCCGCCTACTTGCCCGAGCTTCCACCAGAGGGCCGAGGACCCACTCCTACTCAGGTGGTGGGTCGGTCCCCCAGTCGTTCAGCGGTCTGGGCCCATCTAACCTAGCCCAGGCGATGTCACCACCTCCTGGGTTTGGCAGAACACGCCCCGGTTACCCAGGGGCGCGGCGAAGCACCCTTGACGATTCGCGCCGTGATCCCACGCCAACAAACGAAGTCGCCGGCATGCAGAGAACCTGCTGGTCTGTGCCCTGCGAACAGAAAGGGACTGGTGTTCGGTCCCTCGACACAACTCCCCCTGTGCCACGCACCCTTCGCTTTCGAATCGGGTTGGGTCGCAGCTCTCCCTTTTGTCGCAAGGCAGAATGCCAAGCTTAACATCTGGCACCACGGGAAGGCAGAAAGAGCCACTTGGGAAGGAGAAGCTATGAGAGACGCTTCACTTCCCCGAGTGAGGACTGCCGCGGCACACTCAAAAGCGATATGCCCCAGTGCGAGCTTCCGTGCCTTACGGCGCGCTGGCAACAGGCGGGCCCGCACCGAAACGCGCCGTCAAGCGACTGACCTCACGCCAGACTCGGGACTCTGTTTGCATGTATTAGCTCTAGAATTACCACAGTTATCCAAGTAACGTGGGTACGATCTAAGGAACCATAACTGATTTAATGAGCCATTCGCGGTTTCACTTTAATGCGGCTTGTACTGAGACATGCATGGCTTAATCTTTGAGACAAGCATATGACTACTGGCAGGATCAACCAGGGAGCTGCGTCAACTAGAGCTGAGCAGCCGGCCGCCCGGGAGTGTGTCCCGGGGGCCCGCGTGAACACGCAAGCGTCCGCTCAATTATTCTGCAAACAGGAGGAGGCTGAGCTCCCCTGCACGATACACCTCGAAACCCTCTCAGGTCCCGGGCAGCTCCAACGCCAGCGCCACAGAAGGGCAAAGCCCCACTTGGGTGCCAAAGCGAACTCTCCCAGCACAGCGCACGCGCCAACACATCCGCACAGCTACGATACTAACCACCTGCGAGAACCGCGGGGGCGACCGAGCAGCAGACGGCGTCGCGGCACCGAGTGCCGGACGGCGGCGCATCCTCAACGCACACAGTCCTCAATCGGACCAGCACACTGCAGATGTCCACCGCCCTTCGCACCAGGCCCGCGAGGACCGACTTTGGCCACACGGCGCCGCGCGCTGGGTGCGCCGGCACGCAGCTGCGTCGCCTGCCGCGTCCGTCGGCCGGCGCGCCAGCCACTGGGCGCCCCCACCAGCCGGCTGTAGCGCGTCCGCCCACGCAGCGCGCGGCCAGCACGCCGGGCGCCCCGCCCCCCCCCCCCCCCTCACCGGCCGGTGACGGTCCCACCCAGCCACCGCCGCGTATCGCTTCATACCCACATGTACACTCACGTTCGTGGGTATGACGGGCGTCGCTGAAACAACCCGTTAATAGCTGTACCGATCGTCGCTATCAACGATTCACCTCCAGCGTGAACAACCGCTCAACAACGGATTTCCAGTTCATCTGCGTAACTTGGGCAGCAAACGTAGACGTCCATCTACATTTGCGACTTCAACGAGTCTTGCATGGCTGGATGTTGTGTGTCACGACACGCTACATCAGCACTCGTACACGCTGCGACGTGTGCACGAGAGAACACGTGGAAGGTGGCCAGCGTACGTATGCAAATGCCATTGCATAGCTGCGAAGAGCATTCAACACGCGAACTCCTGACGGATTAGCTAGAGGTGACAGGGGGGCGATATACGTCCTATTGCAGTACACATTACAGTGGATAGCGGGACCATGTGGACGGTAAGCAACACTCGCAAGATGTTGTGAGGGTATGCACCGTAACATGAATCAATACGCAGGACACAAGAGTGTGCGCGCAGTGAACTATGTTGAGAGGGTTGCGATTAGGCAACGCTACACGAATTTCTAGATTCATATAACAAACAATTACAGGGCACGTTGGGTATAGGTTAAGGCGCAACTTGGGTATAGGTTAAGGCGCAACGTGGGTTAGGTTAAGGCGCAACTTGGGTTAGGTTAAGGCAGAAATTGGGTTAGGTTATGGTAGAAGTTGGGTTAGGTTGAGGTAGAAGTTGGGTTAGGTTAAGGTAGAAGTTGGGTTAGGTTAAGGTAGAAGTTGGGTTAGGTTAAGGTAGAAGTTGGGTTAAGGGATGGTGTGTGTGTGTGTGGGCGGGGGGGGTGGCGAGGTTCGTTGATAGTGATGATAGTAAGTGGATGCCTGAGGCACTATCAGATATGTCACGTCAGGATGCACTTGTGGCTCATGGCAGGCGGCGCGCCCGTTCCGTGCTTGTGGCAAAGGAGTGGCAGACCTGTGTCTTTCATTCCTGCCATTTTTTATGTGCTGTGAGACGCAGCAGTGTGGTGCTGTTGGATGCACCCATGTGTAGGACATGTGTGGGTGTTGGTGGCGTATCTGAGGAATGGAGGTTGTCGGAAGATTGGGTTATTCTGTTTTCTGGTTGGACCTCCCGATCTGGTTATCATAGTGTGGATGGCGTACTGTGGCGGAGAGGATGCACTGGATGTTGTTCCATGCTGGTACTTACATATTGTGTCTGCGTCTGTTACAGGCAGAGAGTAGTGTGAGATAGAGTGTCCGGTAGACGTGTGGTTCAAATTGTGTGCACAGACTTTCAGCATGTATAGGGACAGTTGTATATGTCATCTATATTCCGATGACTCTGCGTGTATTACTAAGCACTGCCATGTATAAGCTTAATGTAGTTCCAGTCATGTGCTGTTCTATCTCTGTACAATAGTAGCGGTGAGACTCCACTACCTAGCTACTCCTCGCGGCAGCTTCTCCCGGTGTACGGCATATGATTATGAGCAATCAGTCTATTAGTCAAAACCGGTGGTGTGACAACGTCACATATCTGGGGTGGGGGACGCTACACTGTGCCGGTGGGTCAACGCTGCGTAACACTTTCCCCACACTGGAGGCTCGGACCCTGATTGCTCGTCCGAGTAATATATTGAGGAGTGCACTTAGCGATTGCCCCGAGTCTTTGCGACTGCGAGTTCAACGCCCACGGGGACCGACGTGGCCAGGGCGCCTGCTAGCTGATCACTCAGCATCGGATCCATACACTGAGCAACGCGGTGACGCACAGACTTACAGCATGTATAGGGACACTTTTTTTCTTTTTTTTTTTTTATTTCACTTGCTGCTCATTATTTATTGACCCACCTTCTAATTGCTTATGGTGGGTCGTGATAAGCCTCTTGGCCACTGTGACTGGGCTTGGGCCCAGGAGTGGTTTGTGTGTCACCTCCCCTGTACCCAATCCCACTCACACTGTTGCCCGTGTCCCGCCTCGTGGAGGCGGGCTTTTGCGCTTTTTGTTCATTTTTACTCGTTGTGCAGCTTTTAGATACATTTACAAATAATATAAATAATATGGAAATGGAAAACAATTTATTTTATATTTAATAAGAAGTAAATGGAAAGATAGGAAAGAAGAGGATAGAGAAAGTTCCGCCACCAGTGTGTGGGTTGCGGTCAATGTCTTGGAATGACCTTCAAGACGCTGGCCGCCTCTCACAGTTCACACATATGCTTATATACTTAATTTATATATTATTACTTACATGGTACTAAATTTAATATTAACTAGTCTAGATGTAATGGGGTGAATTAATTATATTTTGATTTGGTCTGTGTACGCGTGTTGTTACGTGTGGTTGTGAGTGTTCGTGTGGGCATGTCAGACCAGTACTTGCATGATGAATGATTGGCACCTCCCGGCTACATGGCAACTCCGCCTGGACGGTGGTTTTCCCTGATCTACATTATGTATCCGTCGGGTTGGGCCCAGCTAAGGGGAACCACAATTAAGATCCTTCCATCCAGGCCGGGTGTCGCCTCTCGTCAGGAGGCATAGGTTCCTAAGGTAGGTGCCTTTCTTGGAGCTAACCCTTGTTTACAGGTGTGGTGTCACCTTTTGACTGCGTATCCTTATATGTATGTTCTTGTATGTTAGGTGCAATGTGCATGTATGTGTATGTGTGTATGTCATACCAGTTCCCGCCTCCCGGTTACATGGCAACTCAGCCTGGACGGTGGTTTTCCCCGATCTACGTTTAGTATCCGTCGGGTTGGGCCCAGCTAAGGGAACCACAATTAAGATCCTTCCATCCAGGCCGAGTGTTTCTTCTCGCCAGGATGCGTAGGTCCCTGGGGTAGGTGCCTGGCCTTCGGCTATTTCTCAGTTTTGTGACTTTTGTGTGCATGTGTGTGTTCTTTTGTGTAAGGTGCTGTTCAGTTTCCTAGATTACTCATGCGCAGGTCGCCACAGTGGGTCGTCGACATGATTCATCTCAACATCCGTGTCTTCGCCCGAGGTGTTTGTACTGCTATCCGTCCCATGGGCACTCTGTGGTCTGCGTCCCCGGCCTTGCCTTCTGAATGGTCTGTTGTTCAGATATTCTGTATACAGGGTCCTGGATATTTCGTCAGTTAATGTATTGAGTTTGTTGCATAGGTTTGGGTCACGTTAGATAGTGTATATTTCATCTTGGGTATTCTGCCGGGTAATGTGTAGTGTGTGTCTAATGTGTGTGTGTTGCCCGCAGAATAGGACAGTGTGTTCTGGGGAGCCTTCTTCCCCGCATGTGCATCTGGTAGTCTGTTGCAGACTCACGTGGCTCAGGTGTGTGGGATAAGGGCCATGGCCTGTCAGGAAGTGTACCATACCGCGACTAGGATCGATATGCTTTAGTCTTAATCGTTCTTTGATGTCAGGGAAAAAGCTATAGACTCGTCGTCCCTTATCACTGTTAGCCCACTCGCTCTGCCAGATATCCACTCGCCATGCTTTGAGTTGACGTGATGTAGCATATGGTACACCAGTGATCTGCCAAACCTGGTCTAGTTTCCCCATCTTTAGCCAGTACCTTGCCGCACGGTATCTTATGGTTATGTCTATTGGGAAGATTCCCATCACGACGCAAAGTGCGTCGACTGAGGTTGTGTTGAAGGCCCCTGTTAGTCGAAGCAGAATGCTTCTTTGCCCCCGCCGTACGGCGGTTCTGTTGGTGGAGAGGCTGAGTCTATGGGCCCACGTGCTGGCAGCGAAGCATAGTACTGACTCGAAGAGAGCGCAGTGATATGTTCGTGTGACTGACAGTGGTAGTCTGTATTGTTCCGAGTTTAGCCTTGCCAGTTTGTGCAGTACTTTTTCTGCTTTGTCCGTGGATATTCGTATGTGTTCGTGGAAGTTCAACCGTTCGTCTATGTAGACTCCAAGGTAGCGTGTTACTTTTGATCTTTTAATGTTCGTGTACCCGATTTTGACTGTTGGGTTCCTATGCAGGATGCCCTTTAGTAGTGTGTATGTTGTTTTGTTTTCTGCTGCCTTGAGCTTGTTGTCTGTACACCATTGTGTTATTGTTCTAAGTATTTCATTGGCTCTGTCTTCTAGCTGGGCACGGTTGTTTGCTGACACTGCCACAAGCAGGTCGTCAGCGTAAGCGACAACTCCATCTGTCGTATTGTGCTCCTCAAGTACGTCTAGGAGTGGTTCTAACATTATGTCCCAGAAGATGGGGCCGCAGATCGATCCTTGTGGACAACCTTTGGTAATGCGTTTGATTACTTTCTTGTTCTCCATATGCCAAGCGACTGTTGTGTCCCTGCAGTAGTCTACAAGACTGTTGTACAGAGATTCCGGTACCTGCAGGTTTCTGAGCCTCTTGAAGAGGGTCGGCCACCATAGATTGTCAAATGCACCCGAGATGTCAATCATGATGGCTAGTGTGTACTTTGAGGGTGTATTGTGTACGATTTGAAGTGCTTTGTTGATTGCATCGTCAATATACTTTCCTTCTCGAAAGCCATATTGGTGTGGTGTCAGTCCCCGAAGTGTGCGATGTGTTTGGAGTCTTTTACAAAGGAGTTTTTCCTGTGTTTTAGCGAGTGTATTGATGAGGCATATGGGTCTGTATGATTTGGGTTCTGAGGGATCTTTGTCTGGTGCTTTCTTGATGATGACCGCCCTAGAGGCTTTCCACACTGCAGGCACGCAGCCTAGCCTTAATGCATCGTTCAGCAGTGTTGTAAGATATGGGGTGATGTGCGGTGCTATCTGTTTTAGTACCTCAGAGTGGATACCATCTGGTCCAGGCGCTTTCTTGTTTTTAAGTTCTGAGATCGCTATCGCCACTTCTTCCTGCGCAAACGGACAGGTGACGGTTGGTGTGGTGTAGGCTATGGTGAGTTCACGTCTCAATGCAGATTGTTCTGGTGTGTCTGTGGTGGCGATGTCGTCAGGGAGGAGTTTGCCCAGCAGGTACTCCGCTGTGCTTCTCCATCCTTTTGTCATCACCCCGTCATCCTGTCGTAGCGTTCCCAGAACCAGTGGGCTCTTGATTTTTTCGGTCACGATCTTATAAGGTTCCCCCCATATGTTAAGTTGTGTTTGTCTTGCTATGTAGTCATTCCATTGGTCCTTTCTAGTCTTATTTAATTCTTGTTTATATCTGTCCTTGGCAAGCCGGTATTCATGTAGTCTTATTTGTCTTTCTCTGTCCGAGATTGCCCTTTGGTAGAGTCTGCGTCTGCGTCTGGTGTCCTGCTTGAGTTGTGTTAGGTGTGCAGTCCAAGGGATGGTCTGCTGTTTTGTTTTGCATGATGTGGGGATGCAGGTGTTCTGTATGTGTGTGATGATTTCTGTTTGCTTGTGTGCTCTGTAGTCAACACTGCCTCTAATGTTCTGCAGTGATTGTTCCTGTATCTTGTGTCTTACTGTGTCCCAGTCTGTCTTATGGAAGAACAGTCTTCGGGGCTGTGTTGTAGTGTTGTTGTGTGCTGTCTTCTGTAGGGTTAGTGTGATAACATTATGGTCACTCATGGTGGTGTGGTCGTGCACTGTCCAGTCTCGTATGTAGGTGGTCGCAGCGTTATTTGCAAGGGTGATGGCTATGTTGGATGATGAGCCGTCATGTCCTGTGAAAGTTGGATGGTGTCCTTCCTCGTTAATTACGTTCAGTCCGTTCTCGTGTATTATGTCATTGATTATTCGTCCTCTGTCATCTGTTCTGTTGGAGTGCCATAGAGTGGATTTTGCATTGATGTCTGCACAGATTAATAATTTTTTATTGCCGGCGTATTGTGCGATCTGTCTGATGGCATTTGCATACGGATTGATGCAGTGGCTATATTGAGCATAAATCGATGCAACGACCCATGTGTCGCCCCTGTGCGTAATCTCCACTGTAGCAATGTGTTCTGTGCATAATTCTGTGATCTTAACCGGATGGATATCTGTGTTGAGGATTATGACTGACGCCTTGCAGTCCGCCATACCTGATATCGATATCGCGTGGGTGGGGATGTTGGTGATATGGCCTTGTTTAGTATATAGCTCCTGTATGCACAGGATATCGCAGTTGAGCTCATTCAGGACCTGTGGAAGTTCCAGACTAACGTGTGTGCTTCTCATAGCGTTCAGTTGAGCAACCCTCAGGTCGGATGCTTCACATGAACGTAGCACTTACTTCCTGTTTGACTGAAGTCGAAGTAGGTCCTTCCATAGGCCCTGACGTGATCTTTGTATAATTTATCAAGATCAAAGTTTTCCTCTCTGCGAGCGCACACCTGCAGCAGTAGGTCTAGCAGACTTTCTGAGTCTGTGGGAATGTTCTCTGTTTTCAAGATAATTCTGTCCGTCTGCCCCGTTGTGCGAAAGCAGACTGAGTTTCCATAGGGGTGATTTAGCCTGATCATCATTCTTTGCGCAGTTTCAAAGAGCTCCCTTTTTTCTAACCTACTTAATTTTAGGTTTAAATCTAAGCTGTTATAATTAAAATCGCTGGTGGTGGTAGCGGGTGTCGGCATCTGCGCCGTCTTGGGGTGTCGTGGCTGAGTGGCAGCTGCACTCCGCCCCTCGGCGGTGGGTGCTTTGCTGTTGCTGCTGTTGGTGTGCGCTGGAGGAGCAGCTGATGGTGCTGGTGTTCCTCTTGCTGACACGGACTTGGGTGATGAGAGGGGGCCGGTGTCGCCTGTAGGGGGTACTTTTGTTTCACTTGGTGGAGGCGCCCGCGGTTGTCGTAAATGATCGTCACACGCAACTTCTTTCCCCTTACGTATTGGTTGTTTCAACTCCTTGGGTACTTCTGTCACACGTGTGCTGTTGGCTCTTTCGGATTGCGTTTCAGGTAGCCCAGGGGTGGTCTTGTTGGTTTGATGGTTATGTATGCCACATTCATTGGCGTAAGGGCAGCAGTATGTGTCATCATCATCTTCTGCGGGTATGTCAGTGTGACATATCTTTCGTTTGTTTTGCAGATGGTGATGGGTGTTGTTAGTGTCTTTGTCCTACGTCAGCATGCCAGTCTTGTTGGTTTGGTTGACTAGTACGTCTGTTTCTTTGGGGTTTAAAGTCTCACCTTGTACAAATCTGACAGGCTTTATGCGCCCCTAGCATTTTTTAGTGTCGTAGGTACGGGGCCGCGCTTGAGTAGATGCAGAGTCTTTGTTCGTCGGCGTCATGCTTTTGTGATGTTGCTGCGGTTGGTCATATGTGTCATGGTTGTCATGGTTGTCTTGGTTGTCTTGGTTGTGTGAGGATGCAGTACTTGTTACTATTAATGCGTCTTCTAGTTCGTCAATCCCGTTCATTAGCGTCGTATGGAAAGTTATCCAATGCAGGATTTGTCTCTTAATTAGTTTGGCTGCGTCTGATGGTATCTGTCCAGTTAACGTGAGGTCGTCTATGAATTCGATAGTTGCATAGTGGCTGTCTTCCAAGTTCGTATTGTGTGACAGTCCTGGGATGTAGCCGTCATTTGGGTAATCGTCAGGGAGATGTTTCTGCCCCTTACGCCATGTTATGGCACGCTGGTGATTGCGATTTATTGTCGAGGGTGCTTTGTATAGGTGCGTCTGTGCTTGGGTAGGTTTATGTCTCCCGCCGGTTGGACTTGAGGGATTGTTAGTTCCCATAGTCAGTGCTGTCAATTAGGCGGTCTAGGAGTTGTTTATACGTTTGACAAGCACCTCCCTTACTTTTGTTGCACCTACGGTTCCTGTTGTGACAAGGGATGCAGTCGATGGCCTCCTTGGCTCGGCACTCGGCGCGTTCATGGCCCTTATTACCGCACCTTGAGCAGATGACGGCTTGTTCGGTGCACCCTTTTGTTGTGTGTCCAATGTCACAACAGTTGTAGCACTGGCTCACAGCTGTGTAATCCCTGACAGTTAGTGATTGATAGTCTATGTACACTTTGCCCTTTTTCGTTAGGTACCAGTATAACTTCGGCGGGACTTCAAGGACCTGATGGTTGTAGCCCCTGCCCTAGGGTCCTGTGCGAAATCTTATTTTGACCTCGCTGTCAAAATCGTCTTTCGAGAAGTCGTCGCTTAGGTTTTGATCATAGAGGCACTCTAAGAAATCTTTGTCAGTGATTGTGTCGGACACCCGATAAATCGCAACTAAAGGTTTTCTCTTTCTGGGTCCTTCACAAGTAATGTTGTCAATGTACTTCGCTTTTTCGATTATTTTTCGGCAATCTTCCTGTGTGGCTGCCTCGACTATGACCGCTGTTTTTGTATTTCTAATCGACTTGATGTGTAAATTGTCCTGCCGGGGATTAATGCGTTGGGTCAGTGTTTGCCTCACCGCTTTAGTGTCTTGGTTGGACGTTGACTTAATAAAGAGGGTGGTTGCCTGTTTCGCCTTGGCTGCCTCAATTCGTTTGTGTTCTTTTGGGGCGGTGGATAGGGCCGCAGCGTACGTTAAAGTTTTGGCCTGCTGTTGAGCCTGTCCCGTGACTTTTTCTGTCAACTCCCTGGCCTGCCCTGCCCTCTAAGTTCCTGATTAATGTCTGTGAGCCTGGAGTTTTCCTCCTCGAGTTTATGGACCTGCTCGCTAAGTGTTTCAATACGGAAATCCTTGACTGGGTCTGCCGAACATTGTAGTTCACGCAGAAGGTCTTTGTTTTGCTCTTTCAAGAGATCTACCTTTGCCTCAGCGGACGTTAGCTGGAATGCGAGGGGGAAAATTTTGTTTCTGACTGTTTGTAGGACACTTGCCGACACATGTTTGGCTTTTAGTTCTGCGCCGATTTCATTTAGTATATCGTCGATCGCGGCGATTTTTTGACTTGGGGCATTACCACATACTCATGAACGCCCGACGCCATGCCAACCGGCGACACTTTGCTGCTAGTATTGCCTCTTCTAGAATGGCCTCTGGTTGACGTTGGTGTGGTGCACGCACCACCAAGCTGCCGCACTCGATCCAGGGTGGTTGAGGTTTGGTTAAGACTGTTCAATTATCGTGGGGGCGATGCGCCATCACGCAGCCGGCAGAGGCAGCAATGCGTTGGAAGCGATACGCCAGCGCGGCGCGCAAGAGGCGACACGCCGCAGTGTGCAGGTCGGGTGTTAACGCCGGCGAGTGCCGGTTGGTACTGCGCGGCGCGGCCCGGTTACGCGGGAAGGTCGGCCAAGTAGTCCACCACGCACACGCGTGGCTCCCGTGCGCTGCTGCCTCCCGCGGCCGCACGCAGAACTACGTGCCGCGCTCAGTACGCGGCCCGCTTGCGCACCCACAGATGGCGGACGGGTAGCTCCCGGGCGCTGCTGCCTCTGGCGGCGGGGCGCGGAATCACGTGTCGTGTTTAGCAACACCGCTGAGTGTCGGCCAACGCACTCCGGCCTACTTACAGCACTTACACGTACCCCGACCAACGTCTGGCAACCTACTTGCGGGACTTGCGTTCTGTCACCGTGTTTGACATGTCTGTCACCGTGTTTGACATGTCTGTTATGGTTATCGTAATTTCCTAAAGTTGCCGATATGTGGTTCACACGAGTTTGATGTTATTGGGGGAGTGTATTGTTGACTGACAGGCACTGTTCTGGTCTATTAACTATGGTAATTCCTTCAATAAGGGGAGGAAGCTTTGTAGGTATGTCGACTTTATCACTCGGTTAATAATAAAGGAAAACGTCATTTAAAGATCGAATTTGGTTCCAGCGTTTTGTTAGTCACTTCCGTTCATTGTTACGGTTGTTTAAAGGCTGGTTTGAGTCAGATCTATTTAGTCTATTTCATGGGATACACAAACATATGTTAGCGGTGGCCTCTCATATGTTCCTTGCTATTTTCGTTAAAATTAAAGTTAGCGAGCCCTAATTTTTACAGAAGCTTCCCTTCACTGTTCTGTTAATTACATTCAGTTTTGGTGGATTTGTGGCCGTTCCAGAATGAAAAGAAGGCCTACCATATGTTACAGTCTTGACTCGTCACACGCAAGATCTCTTACTTTCCGTTTATTAACTGCACTTCACAGCCTATTATTAGTATTGACAATTGTTCCTATGAGTGTTAGTAATGTTTCATGAGTGTTAGTAATGTTTCATGAGTGTTAGTAATGTTTCATGAGTGTTAGTAATGTTTCATGAGTGTTAGTAATGTTTCATGAGTGTTAGTTGCAGGTGAAATACCTTTGGTGAGGTCCAACGCGAGTCCAGCTCAGTGCAGATACGATGTCACGTTAATTCACTATTTTTCCCACTTAAGCTTCTGGATGTTTCACAGCACTGTATCACAACACACGTAATTGATGTTTATCACTGTTCTGATGCACTTGTTGACGCGATTTTCCGCGAAAAAACCGATTCATAAGTTATTACGGCAGGAGCGCGCGCGGGACACGTCCGCTCGGCTCGGCGGCAGCACACTGTGTATACATCTACATCTACATCTACATCTATACTCCGCGAGCCACCTTACGGTGTGTGGCGGAGGGTACTTATTGTACCACTATCTGATCCCCCCTTCCCTGTTCCATTCACGAATTGTGCGTGGGAAGAACGACTGCTTGTAAGTCTCCGTATTTGCTCTAATTTCTCGGATCTTTTCGTTGTGATCATTACGCGAAATATATGTGGGTGGTAGTAATATGTTGCCCATCTCTTCCCGGAATGTGCTCTCTCGTAATTTCGATAATAAACCTCTCCGTATTGCGTAACGCCTTTCTTGAAGTGTCCGCCACTGGAGCTTGTTCAGCATCTCCGTAACGCTCTCGCGCTGACTAAATGTATAGGGACATTCGCATATATCATCTATCTATGTGGCCCTGTATCATTTACTAAACAGTGCCGTGAGACAACTGAACCATTAGTAGAGTACTGATGTACAGCAGAATGTTTACCTTCCACCAAAGGACGAGTATCGACTCTACCCCAGCGTTGCCACCGCAGGAAGCGGTCTTTGGAAAAACTACCCCCACACCGTCACCATTGTGCGGGGGTACGGACCCTCTATATCCTCAGAGGAGCACTCTTTGCCACCGGGCGTCAGGTCTCGCGGCCTGCCGTCCAGTGCCCACGGGGAACCGCGTGGAGGTGGTGCCGCCGTAGCATCCGTTTACAATGGGCCTCAGCCGGCGCACGTTTCCCCTGCGATTAGCAGGGTCCACAACACTCGGCTCGGGCTAGCCAGGCCTTGCCCATCGTCGAGCCCGGAATGTTCCGGGTTCTTGGCCTAGAGTCAGTCGCATATTAGCCGTCACCGACCCATGAGTCGGCGTCAGAATCATTGCTGCTTGCCTCTGGTGTTGTGTCGGGGTCACGGAGCATTCCTGCTCTTTCCCTTGCGAGTTCCAGCGCTCTCCTTTGCAAGTATTGTTCCAGCGCCATAGCAGATATTGCAGAGGCAAGAGTGTTGAGCGCCCTCCAGTGCTCTCTGCTCCGAAGAAGCGCTCTAACATCTCTGTTAGGGAGCAGTTCGCCATCCCGTGCTTCAGCAAATTGTGGGCAATCCCACAGAGCGTGCTCCGGGGATCCTACCTCGCCGCAGTCGCAGTCTGTAGTTTCTCTCTTGCCAGTCCTGCACAAATAGATGGAATAAGGGCCATGTCCCGTCAAGAAGTGCACCAGTCCCCGTGAGGGTTTCAGAAACCGGAGTCTCATCCGCTCTCTCACGTTGGGGAATATGCGGTGCACGCGCCTGCTAGTGCGGAGCGCGTCCCACCTCTGCTGCCACTTGTCAAGGAGCCAGTTCAGGACTTCAGCAGCGCTGTCTGCCGGTCGGCCTAAGATGTTAGTGACTCCTTCCGGATTGCCTTTTCGGAGCCAATACAGCGCACCTCTTTCTCTGACCAGTAGGTCGAGTGGGGGGATTGCTGTGATGACAACGCATCAGCGGATGTCGTGCTGTATGCTCCAGTGAGGCGCACCAGCGCATGGCGGTGCAGCCTCCTCATCGCCGCCGCAGGTTTTCTCTTTCTCAGTCTATGAGCCCAAACACTCGACCCGTACGCCGTGATGGCTACAAGGATGCTCGAGTGATATAGCCTTAGTGTATGCAGTGGCAGATGGAATTGCCTGTTTGCAATGCTGGCTATTTTGTGAAATAGGGCTTGGCCTTTGCGACATACGAACTCGATGTGCGCAGTGAACAGTCTGGACTCGTCAAGGTGAATCCCCAGGTACCTCGTCATGTATGTTCGCCTGATTGCTCCGTTATTGGCTCCGCCAGCGATTCGGATCAAAGGATCACGCGCCAATCGGCCGCGCAACATGACATACACCGTCTTCTCTGCAGACAGCTTCAGCTTCACTTTCTGGCACCACTGCTGCAGTGCATTGAGCGCTGCGTTGCAGTTTACTTCCAGCAGTGCCCGAGAATCACCTTCTATCACCAGAAGAATGTCATCAGCGTACGCCACCACGCCTCGCACTTGTCGCAGTTCCCCAAGTTCCTCCAGCACAGGTTCCAGACCCACGTCCCAGAATATGGGACCGCAGACTGAGCCCTGCGGGCATCCCTTAGTGATCAACTTCTCAACCGCCCGCCCCGGGCACCGCAAGACCGCCCGCCGGTGACGGCAGTAGTCCAGCAGGCACCGGTACAGGGGCCCAGGACATTCCAACTTCCTTAGGCTGTCGAACAAGGCCGGCCACCATAGGTTGTCAAAAGCCCCGGCGATGTCGACCATTATCCCCGCAACGTACTTAGCTGTAGATGTGTACACCAGAAACATTGCCTTGTTTATAGCATCTTCTGTACACAGGCCCCTCCTGAATCCGTACTGGTCGGGACTTCTTCCCCTAAGCTCCCGGTGTTGCTCTAGCCGGAGGCATAGGAGCTTCTCCTGGAGCTTGGCCATGGAGTTCAAGAGACAGATGGGTCGGTATGATTTCGGCACTTCTGGATCCTTGTCCTCACCCTTTCGCAGAATAACCACTTCGGCCATCTTCCACGACACTGGTACCCGTCCCTGACGTAAACACTCGTTGTAGAGGTTCGTCAGGAAGGGGCAGATCTCGGCGCATAAGGCTTGGAGAACCTCGGCAGCCAGTCCATCGTTGCCCGTCGCCTTTTTACGGCGCAGTTCAAAAATTGCAACGGTAACTTCACGTTCAGAGAATGGAGCAACCGGCGTCTCATCAGCATACGCCTCATCGAGTTGTCTCCTCAGATTCCCCTGTTCCTCATTCTCATCTTCGCTACTATCATCGGGCAGTAAGGTGCTCATGAGTAGCTCTGCTGACTCTTGCCAGTCCCTCGTGTGGCTGCCATCAATCTTCCTTAGGGTAGACAGGACCGTCGGTGTCCGAACTTTCGACGCTGCAATCTTGTACGGCGTTCCCCAGGGGTCGACCGCCAGACTGCCACGAACGAAAAACTGCCAACTCTCAGTCCGTACCGTGTGCAGCGTCCGCTTAAACACCGCCTTGGCCCGCCTGTACCGCGCAAGCGTGGCCTCACGCATGTGATCGCCTATGCTGCGCTGGTAGTGCCGCCGCGCCCTTCTGCATTCGCGTCGGAGACGCTGCAACTCAGGGTTCCAAGGCGCCTTAGGCGTCTTCCCTGTGTGGGCCAACGGGACTGCGCCCGTTGCCGCCGTCTGTATGGCCGCCGTCAGATCCTCTGCAGCTTTGTCCACGTCCACAACGCGATCCATTGGCCAATTCGGTATCACTAGATTTCCTCTTAGTCGATCCCAATCAGCCTTTCGCCAGTTGTACTTGACGATGCCGTTCACCTGGTCTAGAGGAGGAGGCTCCCCATCATAGGCTACAGTGAATGTGATCAGATTGTGGTCACTTAGTGTCGTTCCCCGCCATACCTTCCAATTCTCCGCACGGAGATGCGCGTGTGCACTCTTGAGTGTCACATCAATGTTCGAGGTCGCTCCACGGCGACCTTCGAAAGTTGGTGGGAAGTTTGGTCGGTTCAACACTTCTAGTCCGAGCTCATGAATTGCTTCAGCGAGTCTCTCACCCCGCCTGGCGGCGCGTCGCGCGCCGAGAGGCGTGATGTCACTGTGCCATAGGGGTGACATGGCGTTTGCGTCCATTGTGCAAATGAGCAAGTCATTGCGATAGAACCCAACCGCCTCTTTTAACTGGTCGATGTACGGCCTTTCTCTATGCCTGTACTGGAAGTACATGTTTAGCACGAAAAAGGTGAAATCGCCAGTATTTATCTCGGCTAACACCATGCAATTGTTGCTAAGGTGCGCCACTTTGACTGCTCTCAGAGATCGATTTAGCACAACAATTGCTGCCATAGGATGCTCTCCTCCTGCCAGAATCTGAGCTGTAGTCGGCATATATCGGATCTTTCCGCCTCTAGAGTAGGGCTCTTGCAGACATAAAATGTCTAGAGATTCCTCCTCCGCTCGGCGTCGCACCTCGTGCATCACCGCTTGCGTTCGCGCGCAGTTCAGCTGTCCTATTTTAACCGACACAGGCATTGTGATTTTTCACAGTCCGGTCAGCAACAGGTGAGGCGGCAGCCGGTAAGGAGACGGTTGACGAGAGGTCTTGTCTCCCATAGTCTGTCCGCTGGATTTTACGTTGTGTGAGGATCTTGTAAAAATCACACTCTTTGCCTGGCGTTACGCAATTGCGATTTCGCTTTTTGCACGGGATGCAGACCGGTTGGTCCCCCGCTTTACGACAATCCTTTCTCATGTGGCCGTTTTCGCCACAGTGCCCGCATGTTATTATACTCGGGTCCTGCTTGCAGAACCTTGCCGAGTGATTTACATCCTGGCACCGCGTGCAGACAGCCAAGTCTAGGTAGTCATCAACTGGCATGGATTCGAAACCCATGTACAGTCGTTTCTGCCTAAGGATGGCGACTCTGAGTCTGGGGCTTACTTCCACCACGAGATGTGATGTTTGTCTGCCCCTTGGTCCAGTCCGGAACTTCGGCTTAAACTCCTGGCTGAATTGTGTTTCCGAAAGTCCTCCAAGGTCATTTTGCTTTCGAGTTAGCTCAACCACAGTTTCATTCTTCATGACGCAAGGTACATGATATATGATTAGCTGCGGATTGAGCTTTTTCGGCAGTTCGCATTTCAGAGCTTCTGTCAGTTTGTTATTGGCGAGAAGTTTTTGACGATCAGTCTCAGACGCCACATCAACGATGAGCGTCGGGCCGTTTGTGGTGACCCGTGAGAACTTCACTCCATCTACCTCTGGCTTGACCAGGGGGGGTGAACTTCTTTCTCACTTCTGCGCCGCTTTCGTTTGCCTTGGACTTGATGAAGAGCGTAGCCTTCTCAGTCTGGGCTCTTGTTATCATCGCCTGCGTTTTCCATTCTGTCGAGGGTAGAGCGGCGGCAACTTGTGCAAAGGTCTTTGGCGGCGCCAGGGGCACCGCTTTCGTCCTCGCCAGCTCATCCTCCAAGGCGTCCACCCTTCCTGTGAGGGCCGACTGCGTCATAGCCCAGTCAAACAACTTTGCTCTCAGTTGTCTCTTGAGATCACTTAGATTTTTCTCCTCCACCAGTTGTCCTGGTTTTAGAGAGTCGTCTACGAGTTCAAGGACGTCCTCGAGCCGCGTCGCGATAAGCTGTATGGTCGCAAGATCGCTAGGGCTTGCCTTGTATGGGGACTTGCCGTCCTCGACTGGGCCGCCAGGCTCTTGCCTGGCTACCTGCGCCGAGTCCGGCTGCTTGTTCTTCTTTCGCCTCTTCCGTCGAGTCCCGGGCTTGCGCCCTTCGGTTCCCGACATTGGCGTAGAGGCGCGGCTACTGCTGGCACTTCCACCGACTGGGCCGCCGGGCTTCTGCCCGGCTACCTGCGCCAGCGCTGACCCGCCCGCAGTCTTCCCCGCTTGCGGCGTCGTCGGC